>NW_028227263.1:17076510-17364010 GCF_978045245.1 Mus caroli | reverse complement strand
AAAGTGGACCCTGCCACTCCCATGATGAAAATGGATTAAAACTTCATACCACAGGCTGTGGTCAGAAAGATAATACCCACCCTAGACGGCACCTGAGCTCTGGAGGGGAGCTGGGGGGAGGCAATATGCCTTTCCTGTGCAATACACTCACTCACAGAGCACAAACTGCTTTGAAGGAACATTTTCAACTCTTTTAAAAAGCACTTAAGAAACCACCCCCAAATCGACCCAGTTATGAGATGTAGTAGTAAGTAAAATATAGCCCCACCAGCCCCCCAAAATCAACACCATAGACTCTCATGACTCTAAGCTTTAAATACTATTAAAATACAAGGTACTATCATATTTAAATGCTGGCCTAAAGCATTCTCAGAGCTGTGAACACTGTGAAAGCAGTTCCTACCCCACCCATCACCCTGTCCCATTCTTGATGTGCTCTGCAAAGATCTGTACAAGAGGCCAAGTCCTTTTCAATGCTTGCCTCATAGTAAAGAGGCCCAGTGTACATGAGGTGACTGAGAAATGAGAAGATGGATGAATGAATGAATGAACAAATGAACTCAGGGTTAGCTAAAAAATAACTACCTTATTGGAGCTTTCTCTGTTCTTTAAGATTTATTTTTATTTTTATAATCTACATATGTATGGAGAGATGTATGGATATATGTGGGTACCCACAGAAGCCAGAGATATCATATCCCCTGTAACTAGAGTTACAGGAGGTTGTGAGCCACCTGAAAACCAAATTTAAGTCCTCTGGAAGAGCACTGGGCTTTGAACTGCTGAGCCAGCTCTCCAGCGTGTCTCTGTGGTTTTATAAGGCATAAATGTCGAATTACCCTAAAAGCTAAAATACCTCACATGATAACTCATAGGGAGGGAAAGGCACATGAGAGAAAGGTTTTAAACCACAGAGAAATGGAATGTGCTGAGTACTGACAAAAGGAAGGTATAAGAAACAAGAGAGTCTGAGGACTGGAGGTAGGAAGTGTCATTTTCCCTGTTTCCCAAAGTCCCCAGCATTTGTTTCATACGTGCAATGCTAGACCTTCCTAAGTCATGGCCCTGCTTTGCCCAGTAGTCACAGGGTGACAGTGGGAGACGATCAAAACTCAGGGCTGCTCTACCTTTTGAGACTTCTAAGAAGGAAAGCCCCAGCAAGCTGGAAAGTATTCCTATCTTACAGGCCCATCATCATGTCCAGGGTTTCAGAAGGTGAGAGTCCAGCCTAACTGGAGGGCACACCATCATCCCACACAGGGGAAGAAACACACTGTGTCCCTGGCACGGATCTAGATGTTTGGATACTATGGAGAGGAAGAAAGACAACGATGCCTGGACTCATGGGCATAAGAGACAGAAAGACAAAGTACAAAAGATAGAGAAGAATGTTATACAAGATGCTCAGAGTCAGTGAGTGTCAGTGAGTGTGAGGCTCAGAGGTGAAGCTAACACCACACAGTGAGCGCCACACAGTGAGCGAGCAACAGAATCTGGATCCCTAGAAATTACGTATGGTGGCATTACCTGCAATTTCAGCCTGGGAAAGGGGAGACAGTGCAAGCTGGCTAGTGAGACCAGCCACATGAATAAGCTCTGGGCTTGACTGAGAGACCCTGTCTCAGTGACTGAAATGGAAGGGGGATGGAGAATGATAGCTTCATGTCGGTCTCAGGCCTCCACATGCGTGTTCAGACATGTACTATGAGCACTTTCATACATGTACTCACACACATACAAAAAAAGCCCATTCACAACACAAATGTGGGCTTGTGCACGTGCACACGCCAGAAAAACATAGAAAAGAAATTGACCAGTTGTCCTTAAACTAGCAGAGGTTTGAAAGCCTGATTTGCATCAGGCTCACAGCTGCCTCAATTGACTGCAGATAGCGATAGAGCCTCCCACGCTCCCTTTGGGACAGATGTGGTAAGTTTGATTGTGAAATTCAGTTAGGTGCCTTCTGCAGGGCCTGCCTCCTCCCCCACTTCTGGAAACTAGTAACTCAGAGCTGACTGCCTAGTTTTACCTCCCCAGAAGCTGGCCCCAGTTGAGCCTGTGGGTCCAGAGGTTGGCTCTGCATGTTTATGTAACTAACGTGCAGTAGCCTAATATTGGCTGCTGTTGACCTTGCAAATCACACATAGCAGTGTGAATGCCCAAAGCTGTGACCCAGACCAAGACCCAGACATGCTGGTATCACCAATGACACCATCCTCCCCGGCAGCATTGTGCTAGCTAGTTTTATGTCAACTTGACAGATGTTAGAATCATCTGAGAGGAGGAATCCTCCATTGATAAAATGCTTCCATAAGATTAGGCTATAGACAGCCTTAGTTTTCTTATTAATGATTGATGTGGGAAGGACCAGCCCATCTATTATGGGTGCTGCAGCTCCTGGGCTGGTGGTCCTGGGTACTATTAAAACAAGAGCCATGATGAGCAACCCAATAAGTAGCGCTCCTTCACGGCCTCTGCATCAGCTTCTGCTTCCAGGTTCCTGCCCCGTTTGAGTTCCTGTCTTGACTTCCTTCAAGAGTAGACTGTGATGTGGAAGTGTAAGCCAAATAAAGCCTTTGCTGTCCACGTTGCTTTTGTTTCATTAAAGCTACAGTAACCCTGACTAGCATAGACATTGATTCCAGGAGTGAAGTATTCCCACGACACTCCTGACCATGTAGTTCTGAGCAGGACTGTAAAAGCCTTTGGAACTTTGTGTAGAGGGAATCTTTTGTACAATGTGTCAAAGCTTCACCTGCCCAAAAGAGGCTAATGACCTATGAGCTTAGGCAGGAAATAGGGACATTGAAGTTCCAGGATGGAGAGAGGATTTCTGAGAAAGAGTCGGGGGAGCGTGGGATTCTCCCTAAAAGGTGATGGAGACGTTGCATGAACCAGAGGAGAGGTAACCCCGACATGGCAAGACTGAGAATGGAGTAAACAGGACACCTGACTTACAAGCTGGCTGATTAACAAGCCCTAGCTTTTGGCCTAGGCAATTATTCATGATAATTCAGTCTCAGAGTCATTATTTCCTGAACTTGGTGTGGTTGGTGAAGCCTGAGGTTACAACTTTGGGCTATAAAAGCTACTGAGTGTTCAAAGCTTGGTGAGTTGGTCTGTTGGAGCTTAGAAGATAAGAGCAGTGAGAAAAACGCATAAGATGGAGGTCTAGCTTGTGATGTTCCAAAGGAGAGTTTGAGACAAGCATCTTTGTGCCTTAGACGGAACAGAGGATCAATACAGCATTCATTACACTGCTCAGTATGATCCAGACTTACAGACACAAGCCTTCCAGATGCCCTGGGATAGGTGTTGAGCATGGGGGTGAAGAGAGGGGCTGCTGATTCTAGACCTCCAAACAGGAGATCACTCCAACAGGCAGTGCCACCCAACACTACCTCTGCCACATAGAACATTAAGGTCCTATAGGGATGTTCCAGGGCCAGGGTGCAAAGTCCCCTCCTTGCTATGGCACACACATTCCCAGATTTGGCCTCATCTATCCTTAGCTTCAAACCCATCCCAGCAGCTCTCTAGCCACCAGGGCCCTTCCACCCTGCTCTCTGCTCTTCCCAAGTTATGTTCCTACTTCTAGAATCACTGCTTCCCTTCTCCCAGCCGCCATTGCTGGTTTCAGGCTACAACTCATTTCCCAGTCGACCTCAGTGACCTCCACTGCCCGAGTGTCCTCGGGCTCCACACTTCCCATATCCACATGCATCACACTCGCTCGCAGAGCTTTGTACGCTAAAGAAGCTCCTCTGCTCTGTCCATGAGGTGGGTGTCTCTGGGGCTTTTCACAATCCCTGGCACTCTGCATGGACTGGGCACTCCAGGGGAATAGACACACAGGGTCTGTGGTGCAGGAAGATGGCTGGGTGCCTCCAGAGCACTGTTTAAGTTCCACTCTGCCCAGGAGCTCTACTTCCTGTCTGAGCCACAAGGATAGATTTGTTCTCTTGTGGGTCCTCCCCACCCCTGACCTTCAAAGAACAAGGCAAATGAAGGACATCTGCATGGCCACCTGACTCTGAGCTAGACGTTCATGGTGTGATGCTGGTCACACCAGATGCTCAAGGCCAGAGTGCAGCTGAGCTTCTCCCAGGCCTGTCTTCAGTGCTGGGGACAGAGGTGGTGTGTTCTCCTTCCCAGGGGACCTTACCCCTGAGTCCTACCTGTCCAATGCTGGTACAACTTTCCACTCTTCCCCCACTAAGTCCCTTCCCCTGGGCAGAAAATGGCAGAGAGATACAGTCATCCCTAGAAGAGCTGGACCAGCCTTGGAGACTCAAGTCAGAAAAACCCATTTCAGAATCTCTTCTTGCCCACTCTGAAGAGCAAGGCCACAGACGGTCCCATCCTAAAGAACTTTATAAGAGAGCAGCAAGGTCCACTTTTCCAGGCTGTTGTCTGCAAACGTGCAAGCCATTAAGATGGCCGCTGGCCCTGGGAATCCCAGCTTTTAGAAAAAGTACCTCCAAACCTGACAGCCGGCAAGCAACATCTGTGTGGGGAGATGCTCTGTTTGGAGGCAAGCATGGAGGTTTGAATAAGAGTGGCCTCCATGAGCTCATTTGTTTGAATGCCTGGTTCCCAGTTGGTAGAACTGTTCAGGAAGGATTAGGAGGTGTGGCCTTGTTGTGGGTTTCAAAAGCCCATGCCAGGAGCAGCTTCATATCTACTCATGGTGTTCTCTCTTTCTCTGTCTGTCTGTCTGTGTGTGTGTGTGTGTGTGTGTGTGAGAGAGAGAGAGAGAGAGAGAGAGAGAGAGAGATATCCAGCTCTGGGCCTGCCATCATGCTCCCTGCCACGATGATCATATACTAGCCCTCTGAAACTGTAAGCAAGCCCTCATTTAATGCTTTTCTTCTTTTAAAAGTTGCCTTGGTCATGGTGTCTCTTCACAACAACAGAACAGTAACTAAGAAAGAAAGGTTATAAACTAAAATTAGTTCAAATATTGACAAATTAGGTGGCTTCACTTTAGAATTACAGGCACAGGCCCGTAATAGCAGCTACTCAGATTCAGTGGCCTGCCAGGAGTGAATTCAAGGCCAACCTGGACAGTTAGTGAGACCCTGTCTCAAAAGACAGTGCAATGAGGGCCAGACACAAGCCTCAGTGGTAAGGTGCTTGCCTGATACCAAGCATGAAAAGGGATAAAAGAAGAATCAGAATGTCTAATCATGGGAGAAGACTCTATAGGAAGAGGGGTCCCCCAGGTACCAGGGACAGAAGTACAAGGGTGGTAGAGCTGAGGCCTAGTGGCCTCCTGGAAGTGAGTCAAAGGCAGATGCTGAGCACAGGAAGCCTGGCCCTCGGGTCCCTCTGTGAGCAGTGCAGGCACTGAAAACAGGACAGGGCAGCCTCTGCTCAACCCCTTCCCCTCACTTCCAACATCCTTGGCCAGAACTCACACTCTTTCACAGGCCTTGGAAAGACAAGGAGTTAACATCGGAAACCCACCCAGCTCACCTGTCTCATAACCCCCTTCATTGGCTGCATGGAGATGGAAGTCCACCTCTGACAAAAGACAAACACCTTCTGGGAGGAGTTACAAACTCTTTACAGGGAACGCCCATCAGCTACTGGCAGTCTGTCTGACGAACCATGGGCTTTCGGGGCCACACATACGTCCGCTAATCTCGTGACTCACACCTGACAACACCGGTGTCATGCAGAGGAGACACCCTTGTGACTTATTTATAAAGAAAGTAGCCCACACAATGACAAACTACAGATGAAAAATGTTTATGTTCGTTCTGAATGCTGGCCTCTTGGACAGCTCTCTTTTAAAATGGCTAACTTGCCCTTTTTTAAAATAAAATATTAATATTTGGTCAACACAAGGTACCCATTGAAAAATCTAAATCTTCCCTGGAGTCTGGTACCAGTGAGGATGATCCGGGCACCTCCCAAATCTAGGCAACAGGTGTCTGAGGTGGAGTAATGAGGGGAAAAACATCCATCAGGAAAACAGAAGGCGGAGAGGTACCTGCTTCCTGTCCTCCGTTTTCTTGAAATCTTCACACGCTAGCCAAAACAAGACGTTCTCTTCACTGAATTCCTTCTTCAGAAACTCCTATAGATAAAAAGGGGGAGAGGGAATCAAATAGTGTTCAACACTGAGAAAAGATACGTTTCCTTTAGAAGATGACTTGGCGAAAGTGGACAGAGGAGCCTGGATTAATCAGCCCTTGGAAAAAAAACTCCACCCGGAAAAACAAAGAACGTGTTTAATGTTGAAGCAAATATTTCTTACGCATTTCACCTTAATGGTTTTGACATTGCAAGACACAATAAAAATGAAGCGGGAATCTACTTGCATTTCTGAGCTGACAATAAATTACCAAAAAGTAAATTAAAGTGGAAGATATATCAGCCTCTTCCAGACACTGTTTAAACAAAGTGCATTCCTCCAAAGCCAGGCCCCCCCCTTTTTTTTTAAACAAAAGAAAAGAAAACATATTAAGTCCGTCCAAATCATGGTGATGGAGACCAGTTTAAGTTGGAGGTGTGCTTTCCTGAGACTGCTGGCTGAGGAGTCAGCACATGGTCAGCTCTACAGAAGCGTTCAAACCTCACTGGCATCCAGACAATGCTCACAGCTCTACTTCCCATCCCGGGGTCTCCATGGGGACCGGCAGCACCTTGCCCTATCACTTAAAAAGCCAGGTTGCAGGGTCAGTATGGGGTTCACGTGTGATCCGCCATGGGCAGCAGCGCTTATGCTGGCAGGAAAAGCCATTTCTTGGTGGCATTAGCTCGCTCCTGTCCATCAGCTCGCCTTCGGGCTTCCCCGGCTTCACTCAGTCAGTTACCATCCAACCTCTCTCACCAGTGATGTGTTCAGAGAGGGTCTGAGACTGGAAAGAACAAACCTTTACCCCAAAGTCCCAGATCATCCTTGCCAGCCCTGAAACCCCTTCCTCTAAACCCCATTTTGGTAAGGCATCCTCCCCCATCACCCTTATCTCCTCCCCACTAAGTACAGGGAAACCAGAGATAAGCTCCATGTCCCTTAGTGGGAGTCCAAGACGGCCATGACAGATGAATGGTTCTTAGTCTGTAGCCAGGATAGTCAGTATTAAGCACTGCCCTGGTCCCCACACCACCATCCCCCATCATACATATGTCAAAACTTTTCCTATTGTGTCAACTCTAATGAACAATGAAAAGACAAACCCTGAATCTCTGCACTCCTTCTGGATCCTCCAGAAGATTCTCCAGGGAGGATGCCCACTTGGCTGTGCTCTTAAGGCTCTGGTGGCCGCTGCTTGAGCTCCCATCTCCGTCATGGATATCTGCAAAACACAGTTTAGACAGTGTCACCAGTGACACCAGACAGTGTCACCACCCAAGGACTCTGTCCCATGCAGGCAGGGTATGTGAGGAAATTACTGTAACTCTGCATGGCTAAGGTCACCACCACCATCAGCACCAAACCAGCATGTGCTAGGGCCTGTCACAACACCGAGTCTACTGAGGTAGGAGTCACTATTCCCTCCATTGTCCAGACAAAAACAAAAACAACAAAACAAACAAATAAATAAACACACCAACGGAGGGCCTTGCCATTTCTGCTATGTCCCAGTTTGTCCCTTGGCCCTTGAGTCTCTCTGCAACCCACCTTCCATTGACCCCCGACCCGGCATCCACTCTTTCCCCCCCGCCCTTTTGCACAGTTATGGAGCCTCCATGGATCTGAAAGCCCCTATAGAGCGGCTTCTTCAGCCTGTGCAGCACATAAGCAAGCGTGTGAAGCAAGGCCGGAATGAGGGTGATCACACCAAGAGCTGTGAAGATACGCAAGCATGGAGATAAGTGTCTTCATGTGATACGAATTAATGTACATACTGGGGCTCGGGGCATGGGGAGGGTGGGGTGTTTGTCTCACATGCGCTGAGCCCTGGGTTCTATCCTGAGTCCCAGGATAAAGACAAACAAACGTCAGCATTTTAAATAAAGCATCAGAGGTCTCCATCTTCACTCTCATTCGCACCTCCAGTGTGGTTTGCCAACACAGTTACTTATCCAGCTTTTATGTAGTTTGGTTCATCGTTTTTTGTCTTTTTTTGTGTTTTTTAAATATGTCTTATCCTTAAAAAAAAATACAGCCAGGGATGAGGCTCTGTTGGAAGAGTGCTCGTCTGGGTTCCGGCCTCAGAACCGCACAAAAGCAGCCAAGGTGGCACTGCCTGGGGTCCTCGCACTTGGGAGGTAAGAGATCAGAAGTTCCATTAATCTTGGCTACACAGGAAGTTCAAAACCAGCTTGAGAAACATGAGACCCTGCCTGTGGATGGATGGATGGATGGATGGCGACAAAGCTAAATGTCACTGATCTGCTGCTACACTGGGTGAATGGGTGACTACAGGAGACATCTTACATCAACAGGCTTGATACTTAAAATCCTCTTTACCATAAAAAAGGTGGGGGAACAGCGGGACTTGCACTCTCATGACTGGCATGTCACTTTGGTTGAGTCCAAGTTCAAAACCTACTTGACGGGTTTGAGCTACAAGGTCTTGAGTAAAATCTGTGTGTGCAGCTGAGAGAAAACCCTCTGAGGCGGGGCTTATCTAAGCATTCAGGGTAGAAGTACAAACTCTGCATTTCTCCACAGCGGGTAGGAGGCTTTTGCGCACTCCCGGCACCAAGAAATAAGAAGACCCTGAAGTGACAGATGCGGCAACTACTCTGACTTACTCCTTATATAATAATATACACTGAAATGCCCCCACCGTGTCTAACAAATATGTATAATTATCACATGTCCATCAGGGAACAAAATGGGAGGTCCATCAGAGAGCTGGCTACACACTGTGACAGTCTCTCTCCCCTCTTCCGCAAACCATGACCCACCAAGGGAACCGTATTGGCAGCTAGCACTTTTCCCCACAATTGGCTTTTTTGTCCTAACCGCTAAAGACAAGGTTCTATTAAAAAAAAAAAAAAAAAGCTTGAATCCAGGAAAAAATTAAGAGACCAAAAAGCTAATCATTTTTAAAGCATGATTGGAAAAAAAATTATATTAATCACTGAAAATAACAACTAGGAAACCATAAAAGTGAAATATTGTGTATCAGAATATACCAGACTTGGACCAGAGGAGCTGACTTAGTTGATAAGGTACCTTCGCACAGGCATGGAGACCCAAGTTTGATTCCCAGCACCCAAATGTGAGCCTAACTGACTGGTAAGCCCCAGGCCACCTGAGAGATCCCATCTCCAAAAAAAGCAGAGAGCTACTAAGGAACATCCCTTAAAGTTGTGCACATATGCACACATATGCACACATACAAGCATACCTGTACACCCAGGCACACACACACGCACATGCACAGGGGGCGGGAGGGAAAGAGAATAATAGACTTAATAGTTGCCAACTGATGTCCTTTTAGGGGTCAAAATAACACATCCTAACCTTGATTTTGTTTGTTTTGTTTTTTGAGAGAGCGGGCCTTACTATGTAGCCTGTGCTGGGTTAGAACTCACAAACTCACAATCTTCCTTCTTAGCCTTTCCAGGGTTGGACTTGCCTGTGTGTACCACCGTTCCCAAATTGACACCTTAACCTCTTACTCTTCTGGGGTCCTTTTTCTGAACCTCTATAAAACAGAACGTCATCAGAAACCTAGGGTCTGTGCATCGGTGCTCACCGGTGAGGCAGTGTGTGAGAGGATTTGTGGAAGTGCCACTCCTCTTGGCAAAGCAAGCTTCCTAGAACAATTGACCACATCACCCTGCTGACCTTCCAAAGTGACTCCCCAGCTTGTGGGTAAGAAATGAGTTCCTGGTCCCATATCTACCCTGGAATGTCTATCCCTGGACACAGAGTCTTTCCACAAACAGCAGGTTTTTAAAACCATTACAAGAGGTTCCCGAAGGAGGGCTCCTTCCACCAAGCATTCCTCCAACTTACCTTCTGTTCTCTGCCCCGAGAATACAGTTTGACCATTTACTCCACTGCCCCAGCAGATCCTCTTGAGCAAATAAACACCAGGACACAAGCACGCTATTCTAGGAACTACCTCGGGCAGCCACGAGCTCCTTTCCACGTTTTCAACCTTAGTCTGAAAGGACGCGGAAATTCTTGGCACTCTTAAATAATCAACCATACCATGCCAGGGTTTCACTGCCCTGCTCTCTGGCAAATAAATGCACATGGTGGGTTGTGCCCAGGCAGTCGAGAGCTGACTCCACTGCTGAGGAAATGCAAAGCACCCGCTTGACTACCAATCTGTGGATTAACTTTTTGTGGCAGCTTTCAGTTGAACAAGAAGTGAGCTGGCCCTTTTGGTACCTGAGGTCCATTCTTAGCACCCACACACAAAGCCAGGGCAGCAGTACCTATGTAATTCTAGTGCTGACAAGGCAGAGGCAGGAGGATTCCTGGGGCTCAGTGACATGGCAGTCTAACTGAATCCCAGAATCCCAGATTCAGTGAGAAACCATGTTCCAAATTAACAAGGTGGAAGTGACTGAGGAAGATGACTAGCATCAGTCTCTAGCTTCCACACATCATGCGTTATGCTCATGCATATGCATGCACACGTGTACGCGCGTGCGTGCGCGCGCGCGCACACACACACACACACACATGCACACAAAGTTATACAATTCCAGATCTACTGCCTCTTTAGACTGGAAAGCAAAAGTCCAAGAAAATGACTTATCTAAGGAATCACTACACAGAACCAGTAACACCTATTTGTCCCACTAGGATTGCCTCCACGGGACTCCGGGGTCCTTGGAACACTGGAAAATGGTAGTTCCAGGGCTCCCATCTCCCTTACATCAGAAAATAAAAACAACGCTGTGTGATTCAGGGAGGGATTTGCAAAAGCTTTAGTTACTGGTGTTTTGACTTTGGAGCTCTTTTTTTTTTTTAATATTTATTTATTTCATGTATGTGAGTACACTATCTCTATCTTCAGACACCCCAGAAGAGGGCATCAGATCCCATTACAGATGGTTGTGAGCCACCATGTGGTTGCTGGGAATCGACAGCCCCGGCTTTGGAGCTCTTAAGTGTGTGTTTTAGTGTGTGTTTTAGTGTGTGTTTTAGTGTGTGTGTGTGTGTGTGTGTGTGTGTGTGTGTGTGTGTGTGTGTAAGGTGGAGGTATGTGCTGATGAGTGCAGTGCCTGAGAAGGCCAGAAGGGGGCATCAGAGCTGGGTTTCCAGGTAGGTGCAAACTGCTGGACCAGCTAGCTGAGAACCAAACTCCAAGTCTTCAGGGCCCACCAGTATGCACTCTTAGCTGCCAAGCAGGCTTTGGGACTTCAGTTCTCCTGACTAAAGCCTTCCCATTTGGCCGTTTCTGCCACTGTAACTTTCCCACAGGATTCTTCTGCCGGCTCCTGTCATGTGTTTTCTCTTTCCTTGGATCTTGGTTTGGATCTTTTCCAAGACTTCAGATCGACTTTAAGGGTTTTTGTTGTTTGTTTTTCAATACTGGGGATTGACTCCAGGACCCTGCACATGCTACGCAAGTGCTCTACCGCTGTGTTCCCGTCCTCCACTTCCTCCTCCCCCTCCTCTCCATTCTCCCTCCTCTCTTCATTCTGAAAATTAAGACTTTTGTTGTTGTTGTTCTTACAACCAACAGATAGTCCTGGAGCAACATCCGCAAACACAATTCATTTAATGGCATCTGTATTTTGTCTGTTTTTTATTTCTATAACAACATACCTGAGGCAAGCTACTTTATAAAGCAAGAGGTTTGTTTTGGCTTATTGATTCAGCTCTCAAAGGCCCCAACTCTAATGCCTCACAATGGAAAATGCATTTCAACACAGGAGCTTTGAGACACAGTCAACCTCACCCAGGTCGCAGCAGCCCATCATCTCTAGACTCCCATGAAACAGATCACCAGCCTGTTCCATCTGGCATCACCTTAGAAGTCGCCCTGAATTCACAGCACAGCTATGATTCAGTGTCCCCTGCTCAGAAAAAAAAAATTTTTTTTAATATATAGACCAAGGGATCCTAGGCTATCTCAGTTCACGTTAAACATGATATTTTACCTAGTAACATGAAAGAGAAAAAACAGCTTTAATCAAAAACATGGTGGCACACATCTGTAATCCCATGCATGGAGGCGGTATCAGGAGGATCCTGAGAGTTCAAGGCCAGGCCAATCCACGTGAGGAGCTTATGACCAGTCAGGGCTATATGGGGAGACCCTCTCAAAATGCTACCATAATTAGTACTAATAATGACGGTTAAAACATTAAAAACAAAAACAAAAACAAGATTTCACAGCTGCCCAAACCTTATCCAAGAGTCTCCCAAATTCAGATATTTTGTCATTCTTGTGCCTGGCTACCTGTGTGTGTGCATACACATATGCATGTATAGGCCAGAGGTCAGTTCCCGAGGTCTTTCTCAGCCCCTCTCCACCTTGGTTTTTTAGTCTGAATTTCTCACTTTTATCCGCTGGTTCTGCCAGGCTGGCTGGCCCGGAGACTCAGGGATCCTCCTGGCCTAGCTTCCCCAGCCCTGGGGTTACAATCACAAAGTAAACCGGCTTCTTCTGCCTGGGCCTGGGGAGCAGACTCGGGTCCTCTCACATTCAGGGCAAGCACTTCACTGCCTGAGCCAGCTCTCCAGTCCTACCCATCCATTTTCATCGACAAGTTTCCATTTTGGGTGAATAGGCAAGAAAGCAGGCTTAAAATGCCCAGGTGGAAAAAAATACACTAAAGATGTTTTCTTAGCAGCTTTAAGATTTCTCAGGCTATAAGCAGCAATTTGGAGTGGTATTAGTTTGTCTCAATTTTGTCTGCTTATATTTTGCTTGTTTATTTCAACTCTAAAATGTTATGACGAAGAAAGGGGGGTTCTACTGTTGCTTGGCTCTTTCTTTCTTTCATTTTTTTTTTGTTTGTTTGTTTTGTGTTGCTCTGTTCTCCAATCGACTTCTAGCTCTCCAAAATTTCATTTTTGCATGCCTGGGCCTAATTTTTTTCAGTAAATTTATCTTCAGCTGATGACAAAACTACTTACAATTTGTCCTCCAGGTGTGAGGTTGTGGGCCACACTTTGCTGTGGGTTGAAAGCACTCTCGTGTGACATTTATTATGTCCCCGTTTTCCAGGTGAGGACGCTGAGATGTGAGACTTACAAAGAAAGAAAGTCTCGGTCCCTGGCCGGTGGTCTGGCACCAGGGGACCTGTCCTTTCTCACAGGGCTCTATGACTGTTTAACTTTGATTTCTGCTCATCTTTACATTGAGAGGTCAGAAAGGAGCAGCTTTGAAGAGGCTAAGAACAGTAGGGTGTGGCTGTGCACACCTTTAGTCCCAGCGTTTGTGGGGCAGAGGCAGGCACATCTCTGAGTCCAAGGCCAGCCTAGTTTATACAGAGAATTCAGCCAGAGTTATGTGGTAAGATCCTGGAGAGAGGGAGAGAAGGGGTAGGGGTGCGGTCAAGGAACAGGAGACTGACTAATAACAATTACATTGTCACAGTGTAGGTAAAGACAGAAACGGGGTGAATTCCATGCTGGGGAAGTCAGGGTAGAAGCCCTGTAAGACTAAGCGGGGAGCATCTAACACAGAGACAGCAAGTGCAGACAGTTTCATTTCCATCTGTGCTGTTCTGTGTGGTTTCTGACTTCAGTAAAAGCCTGTCTTCGAAGATGCACGCAGCATTGGCATACAGATGGCTGGAGCCTGTTGCTTGCGATCCACTTCATAATACATTATTTATATTAGCTATGATGTCACAGCTAATCGAGACTTTCTCCAGACAGGAATTCCCTAGAAATCCATACTCAAAAGGCATCTGGGGCAGTCATCAGACTTGAACGCTTGCAGCTTAGATTTCTGCTATGACTCTGTAGGGAGAGCCGTGTAAGGACCCTGCGTAGCAGACCATTTCCCCAATCCAAATAATATTTTAACAAGCTCTCAACATCCAACTTCCTCAATAGCAGAGGCAACATACATTCTCACAGACTCTGCTCTAAGTACCCATAAATCCACAGCACATTGATGGAGACAAAGGAGACATTCATATCTAGGAAAAGGCAGAGATGTTAGCCCCAAATTCCAAAGCAGTTAGACAGAACTCCCCACCTTCCTTTCAAGCCTTCTCCTTCCAGCCTGGGGTAGTGCCTCTCATCTGTAATCTAGTATTTAGAAGGGTAAGAGGTAGGAGAATCGGGGCAGCCTCTGCTACATAGCAGAGTCCTGAGAACATTGTAAACTCTGTAAGACCCTGGCCCATAAAGAAAGAACGAACTGCGGAAAGGAGCACGGAAGAGAAACAAGCAATACTCTCCTTTGCCTGTAGTTTCAAGGGAAAGCTATGCCCACAAAACTTATTCAGAGAGTTCCTATCACCTATACCACATCAAGCAAAATACATTTTTTTTAAAGTTACATCCCAATATAGAAGCAGAGAATCTGTTTGTTTTAACTGGTGATCTACTTAAGTCTCCACAGAAATGGGTCATGGAAATTCTGTATCTAAATCGTACTTTACGGATTTATCATTTGTATCTAGCCCCGAGAATGACCTTACAGGTGTGCCAGGGCCCAACTGAGGACATGAAAATTCACTACAGTTAGCAAAAAAAATAAAAATAAAATAAAATAAAATTTAAAATTAAAAAAAAAAAAAGATGAAGTTTAAAAGTTTTAAAACAATCCTACTAAGAAGTGGCACGTAAGACAGGAACAGGAAAACAGGCCATAGAGGGAGGCACAGCTCTGAAGGTACACGGTGACACTCTGCTCATGGAGCAAGTGTGCTTAGTGGCCCCTCAGAAGTCACCATTGTGCCTGCCTCAACCCAACACCCTCCTCCCTAGGCCCGGTTCTGCCGGCCTCCCAAGCTAAGCTGAGAATGTTCGGGGGTGGGAGGGTGTTGCAGGAAGGGCTAGCCCTTACTTTCCATGCTCCGGTCCACCTTGACGATCCAGCAGACCAAGTGCCGCTGCCTTCTCAGAGCCGATGTGTTGAACAACAGGGGCTCAGGGTTCCCTGACGCTCTTGGGTCCAAACAGAAAACTATCTTCAACATCCTCTTTTGGGTGGACTAAACAACAGATGGCCGCAGTTTCCAGCACTGACGAGGGGAAGGAAATAAGGATGCCAGACAGTTGTTTGTTCCCTCCCAAGAAGCCCCACGTTCTAGGCAGCCAGAGGCCCAGAAAAACAATCATGGCCCCCAAGACCCTGAAAAAATGGTTAGAGTCCCAAGTCGCTGTGACTGCCTGCCTTTCCTTGTCTCCAGGAAAGGGGCTTGGCACAGATGCATAAAGTACCTTCCCTCCCACACTCCTCCTTGGCTCTACCTCACTTCAAGATAAAGGACTTCTGGGCTGGGGGTGTGGCTCAGTGGTAGAGCACTTCCCCAACACACATAGGCCCTGGGCTAATCCCAAATCCTGGAAACACAGTTTGTCAGGATCAGTCATGCTTTCTTTGTGTGTGAGGGGAGGAGGTTTTTAAGGCAAGGTCTTCCTGTGTAGCTCTGGTTGGTCTCAAACTCCCAGCAAACCCTCAACTCCAGCCTCCCAAGTTCACTATCATTCATTTATTTTCCTGCTTGCTAGCTTTCTTGGTTTGGGGAGGGGGATGGTTTTTGTTGTTGTTGTCATGTGTGTTTTGTTTTGTTTTACTTTGTTTTGAATGTGAGTGTTGGTGTGTAGGGGGAGTGTATGTACGCATGTGCATGTGTGAGTGCATCTGTGTGTGTGTGTGTGTATGTGTGTGTGTGTGCTGAAGAGGCATATATATTCCGATTAGCTGTGACTTGCTATGTAGCCAAGGATGATCCTGAATTTCTTTTCTTTTTTTTTATTTGATTTTTCCAGACAGGGTTTCTCAGTTTCTCTGTGTAGCCCTGGCTGTCCTGGAACTCACTCTGTAGACCAGGCTGGCCTCAAATGCAGAAATCCACCTGCCTCTGCCTCCCAAGTGCTGGGATTAAAAGCATGTGCCACCATGCCCGGCTGATCCTGAATTTCTGATCCTCCTACCCCTCTGGTGCTAAGATCTACCATGGCCAGTTTTATGTTGTCCTAGGGGTTGGATTCAGAGAGTTGTGCCTGCTAAGTAAGCACTCTCTTAACTGAACTACACACCAGCCCCAGCTCACAGATGTCTTTGTGTGCCTGTCCCTGTGTGTGGTGATGGACATTGTGCTGGTCCATGGTGCCTTTTCTCAGGCACTGTCCACCTTGTCTTTTTGATAGATTCTCTCCCCAGCCTGGGAGTGTTAAATAGGCTAGACTCACTGGCCAGTGTGTTCCAGGGATCCATGTGTCTCCACTTCCCAGTACTGGGATTACTACCCTCAGAGTTCTGGAGATCCAGCCCTGGTCCTGATGTTGAATAAACATCCCTTTGCCAACCGTGCTCTTTCTATCCTCCATCCGATGCATTCCTTGAGAACAAAAGCAATGTGTTCCTGAAGGGTCAACCTCACATCTGGTAGTCCGGAATATAGCTTATAATGATCAATACTTTCTGAGGAATGAGCTAAGCTAAGCACCTGATCAAGAGGTGCTGAAAGGAAAAAAGGGAGCCACTGAAAACAGGTGACAGTCGCTGAGAATGTACGGCAACCCAATAAGGAAAAAAAGCACAAAGAGATGAATGAAAGGAAGCAGCAACTCCATGGCGGAGACCAGGTTCTGTCATCTCAGGATGGCTGGCTGAGGAAGCTGGGAAGGAAAGGGGACTGTAAGATTCGAGAAACGAAAGCTTTTAGTCACAGGTTTACAATGAATCGAGGGGGAAATAAGACCAGGAATTCCCAGATGGAGGAGAAGGGCAGGGGGGAAGCTGTCACCTCCATATTTATTCATTAACTATTTAACAAGGTGGCTGAGGAGATGTGTATCCAGGTAGCGCCAGAGGAGGGCCCAAGACAGGTTAATCTTGTCTACTTCTTTGGAGATGAGTAGCCCTAAAGTAGTCCCCCATTCCTGGGGACCCAACTTCTGAGACAACCCACTGTTGGGCTCAGAGGACCAGTCAGGCCCAGAAGGACACCCTCAAGGAGACAGGAAGAGCAAGGGGCAGTAAACTGGGTTGAAAAGAAGGACAGATCAGGCAGAGAGGCAGCAAGGCGGCCCTGAGCACTCAGCATGGCCCTCAAGAAATGGGAGCCAGGTCCAAAGAAAAAATTGTCCCTGAATGTCTGCACAGACTGTTTCACGTAGTAGATGCCTCCTGACAGCTCTTATCAAGGGGCTGCTGCTATTGCCTGCCTGAGGCCCCTCTTCTCTCACTGCCACCCGCCGGGCTGCTGCAGTGGACAGCTAGCTATCTGGGGGAAGCAGAAGCGACCACAATAAATTTAGTACCGTCTAAACGAGTCCTCAGAAGCCAGCATTAGGAGGGAAGTGCCTGGTTTCCTGGTTTCCCAGGAAAGCAAGGGGCAGGCAAGCAAGGCTCTAAGGCAATGGCCAGCTCAGACCCTGCCTGGGCATCTAAGAAAATGAAAGACAAAATATGGACAAGTGACAGCCATTGAAAACACATCGTACCTCCTGTCCACCCATGTCATCCACAGGCTGCTCGTAGTGGGACCCAAGCAGATCGAGCTGACGTCATCTGGACAAAAAGGCCATCTCCTCCTGGCCTCTCCACATTTGGAGGCTAGCCTTGCTCTCTTCCAAGCCCCAGGCCCACCCCCTGAGTCTCTACAGAGGAAAGTTTCCCTAACCGCCAAGACGCTCCACTGTAAAACTGTTAAGAACAAATTCGTTAAATTTCTGTACAGACTAAAAACATAAGCCCAGCAGTAACTCTGAAAGCGTTGCCAAGGTTTAATAGGATAATGTAAAGCGGACTTCTCTGACCGACCACCCAGCGGTCAGGCTGGAGGGGTGTGGCTTTTACTTTGGTTTCTGAGGTAGGCGCTGCTCCTCAGTTGTTAGCAGTGTGGGTTGTGTGTCTATAGAAGCCAGGGTCCTCTGAGGGTTCCTCACACTTCAGCACAAAAATCACTTGGGGTACTTGCTAAAAAACGAAGCTGTGACACTTCCTGCTCCCCTTGGTTCCCCAAGATGGAACTGGGGTCTGACTTTTATCAAGGCCCCCTGCTTCCCCTACCTGATAGGCAGAACATAGAGCCTCCAACTGCGAACCTTAGAAACAGGTGGGGCTTCTAGCTCTCTACTTAAGATGCCGTCTTTGATTTAACTCTTTCAGTCTCACAGAGAATGCTCTGAGGGAGACAGGCTTGCAGTCAAGCCCAGCCCAGGCTCCCACAGGGGTACGGCCAGCTTTGGTGTGGCTTCAGTAGGATACTCTGGAAAACCTCTTTAAAAGTGAAGTTCGGGGTCAGGGGGTGTCGCTCTGGGGCAGGCCATTTGCCTACATATACAAGGCCTTGGGCACACCTCTAGCACCACAAGAAAAAAAAAAAAAACATCAAAATTACCCTCTCCAAATCCTTAACTGTCCTGCAGACGGGCTTGTCTGCTGCACAGCATCTCTGTGAGGAGCCCCCATCCTCCTTCCTTTTTCATTTGGCTCCTTTTCTTGATGTTGGGTGGTGATGATAGTGACCAAACTGGCAGGGGCTCGTGTCCCTTCACAGGGCAGCAGAACGTATACCCACAGATTTCAAGGAAACTGGGCTCTTGCCATGTAGACATCCAACACCAACCACTGCTATTTCACTGCTGGCCTTTCTATCACTGGTGTGGGCAAGCTTCATCAGGTTTAGTCTGTTGCCCTGGAACAGATACGTGCTAGCAATGACTGTGAAACTGCCTTTCAGTTTGGGATTGCAATCTGGCCTTATGCAAAAGCATCCTAAATCCAGGTATCTGTCATGACTCAGTGGTTCTATTTGTATTATATTCTGGCCAAATATAATTTTATGCAGCTAGCAACCTAGGCAAGGCTAGACGCAACTCCTCTACCTGATAAGAAAAAGAAAAAAAAAAAAAAGGAAACTAGTAAAGCCCCACACCTTTATCATGTATCCAGCATTGCACTTGGGGCTTCTCATGTTTAACTGCTGATCCTACTATTAGTAATGTAACCGTATCTTTATCGGAATTAAAACCTGTAGTTAAGGGCTAGCCACACGGTTCAGTGGGTAAGTATGCTTACATCCAAACCTGACGGCTCGATTTTGATTACTGGAACCTATCGGTAGAAGAAAACTGATTTCCATAAGTCATCCTCTAACCTCCACATACAAGCTGTAGCATGCAAACACACACATGCACACACACACACACACACACACACACATAGACACACACGTGCACACACACACACATACACATGATAAATATGATCTAAAATAAAATTGAAGTATGTAGTTAAGTCCACAGCTTTCTGAAATCCACTGTTCCAGCCTTGATGTCTGACATATGTTGATATGTCCCACCACAGTTCATTTCAGTCCACCTATGACGTAGCAACCAGTTCCCAGATGCCCTGAACATTTAGCAATTGGTTCTTGCAAGCTACACTGAGCCAGCACCAGCACAGCTCTGCGGCACAGAAAGGTCCAAGGACATTCATTATTCAGTGTGGCGGAGTGGCGGAGTCAAGGTTGGAGTTTAACTCCGGTGCCTAGAATCTGACCACCACTCAGTGTCCGCCATCAACATCACAAGGGAGTGTGACCACTCGGGAACACTAATGGAGCATTTCAACGCATATTAAGACAGCAGCGCAAACTCTTTACAATAACTCTATGGGGTCTGACTTTAGTGGGGTTGTCTTAAATAATTAATGAAATGATTTGCATGAGGCTGATGGGGGGGGGGAGAAGAAGGCTCCAATTAAGCACTTAAAGCTACCCTTTGCACATCCCTGGTCACAAAGAAGTTGCACAGCTGTCGAGTGGTGGCCAAGGGATTGAGTCTATGTCTGATTGCAGTCGCTTAACCACGTTTGATATTTACGTGAAAAGAGGAAACCAGCTAAAGCGTAGTGAATCTCTGGGCGACAGAAAAGCAAGCCTTTGAACCTCGAACCCAGAGTCAAGCAAATAAACCTACGTTTTAAAAAATCCATCAGCTAAGAGTAGAGCAGGTTACCCAACACCCTGGCTTTAGAGCCCCACCCCTCCGACTCGGCTGCTCTAATGGTGAAGACAAGAGAAAGCACACAAGGTGTCAACACAGCTCCTGGCCACAACCTAAGCCATCAAAGAGTGTTAGGTGTTATTAAGAACAAAAAGGATGGCACGATTCAAATCACCATTTCTGCACCGTGGGTTCTTTGTCTTGCCAAGTTGCCCCAAACTGTGGGTCAGGCAGGTTCAGGGGGAAAAACAAAGTGATTCCCCGCCGTATCTCACAAGTTCCTCCCCCCGCCCTGGTGTGCAGCCACCTTGGGACTCCACTTTTTTGGCGCCGCGGGGCCGGCCACTCCGGGGATGCAGAGGTCCGGCGGAGCATCCTTCCCATTCCGCCCGAGAAAGAGGCTGCACGCAGGAGGGAAGCCTGGCTTCCCACGCTGCCTCGGAGTGTGGGGCTGTTAATGTGTCTCCCGTGGTTCCCAGACCTTCTCTAGAAAGAAAGCTGCTCTGACTCCCGCTTCAAGCCCAACTTCCTCCCCGGGCGGCTCCCCGGCTCTGCGCTCCCGCCGCGGCTGGGACAGAGCGAGCGGGGAGGAGCGCGGCTGCTGTCCGGGCGGCACGGCGAGCCGCGCCAGGGGACCCGGCGACCCCGTCCTTCCCGCGCCCAAGCGCCCGCAACCGCTTACCAGACGGCGGCCGCTTCCTGCTCAGTCGGCTCACGGCGCGGGTGAACATCGCCGCGGGCGTCCAGAGGACGGAGCAGCCGGGCAGAGCGGCGGCTAAGCCCGAAGAGGGCAAGGAGGAGGAGGAGCCCGCGCGACGCCGCCCCTCCAGGCTCCGCCCGCCGCCTCCTCCCCGCCGCGCTCCCCTCTCCCTGCCCACCCGCGCCCGTGGGCACTGGGTCCAGCCCTCAGTTACCCGCGCAGGGCAGGGCGCGGTGGCCCCGGGTGACCCTCAGCTCCCGCGCACATCCCGGTCCCTCCCCTCGCGGCCTGGAGACATACAGCGTTCGGTGTCCCTGCCAGGCCCGAGTCACCTCCCAGATCGCCCCCGGGTCTACCCGATTCCGTGGGCGCGCGGCCTGCTCACGCCGCGAATGCCCGGGAGGCGTCACCAGAGTCCCGAGCCAAGCCGCCGCGAGTGGGCGCCCACTCTGGCCCACGCCACGCCTGTGCCGGGGCTTCCAAGCTCCGGGACAAACCTCGGAGAACGCTGCCTGGATCCTCTGCGGTTTCAGAGTGGATCTGAGCGCGCCAGCACATTTTTTAACTTGGACGACACTTGGGTGCAGTCTCAGGAGAACCTTTGCGCTCAACTACCGGAATCCTGTAGATCCCAGCGCCGGGCTCAACGCTCCTCCTGGTGCCTGTCACCTGCTCAGCGCCGCGCTCCACGCTCATCTAGTTTCCCATTTCTTTTTACCAAACAGCCCAAGAGGGGGGTGTCGTTAGCCCCGTTTTCTTGAGCATTCGGTTTGCAAGGAATTGTCTTTCTGGCGAGTTTTATTTTTCTCCTTGTGGGTCTGGCTTTGTCTCGAAATTGGTCTTTATTTTTAGCTGTGCTAATTGCTATTTTTCTAAACCATTCCCCAGTCGCCCCCCCAACCCCCCGCGCGCGTTCTTTCGCAGGATTTTCACTAGTTGGCACTTTCCTTTATATCTTCTATTCTGAGCTTCCCATTTTGCTCTATTTTCCTCCCTTTTTGTCCACCCTGCAGTCCCAATGCCACCTCAGCCCTGGCCCTCTGTGGTTATTCACCATCTCTCTGCCTACCCTTCCCCACTCCATCATTTCCAAACACGGCCATTTGTGCTATCCAAAGAGGATGTTCCGTCCCCTGAAGGCTGCAGAGGTCTTCAGCTGCGGCTTGCAGGTGAGCACCATCAGAGAACCTGGCTTCCAAGCCGGGGTTTCTGAATGTCTCCAGCTGCTATTGGCCCACCCCCCGGGACAAGCTTCCTGGCCATTGAAATAGCTCTTGGGTCATAGGCTCTGTAAAAGCTGAGCCTAAACCGACACAGACACAGGCATAATGGTGCTCTCCTTTAATCCCAGCAACCCCAGCACTCCGGAGGCAGAAGCAGGAAGATTCTTTGAGTTAGAGGACACCCTGATATACATAGCAATGTCTAAGACAGCTACATAGAGAGTCAGAAGGAGGGAGTCAGAAGGGAGGGAGGGAGAGAGGGAAAGAGGGAGGGAAGGGAATGAAGGAAGGAAGGAGAGAGAGGAGGCAGAGTCAAACCATCCCAGTGAAATCACTGCATTCTGAGAACAGTAACAGAATTTTCCCTGCCCACCTCCATTGAAAGCGTCCCCAGAGGCTGATCACAAATACACCGAAGCTAACACAGGAAAGGAGGAGACTCTAGCACAATGGAGTAGAAGTTAGACACAGGCAGCCAAAGCCAGCAGCACTAGCAGTCAGGTTCTTCCCATGTGCCGGCAGCACGCCTGGTGTGGTCTAAGATATGCTCCGAGGGAGGCCATACTGAGAGAACAGCTCCAAGCTTCTTAGACAATGGGAAATAATGGGGAAGGTTAGCAGCTTTAGGTCCCCTTCTCTGTCCGTCCTGTGAGCTTGTCAAAAGACCAGGGCTAAGAGTGAGTAAACAATTTAATTTTCTTTTTTGTTTGACTCATGAAATCGGTGCTGGGAGCTGGAGAGATGGCTCAGTGATTCAGAGCGCTTGCTCTTGCAGGGCACTGGGGTTCAATTCCCAGCACCCATGTCCCCTCACAGCCATCTGTAACTCCAGTCCCAGGGGATCTGATGTCCTCCTCTGACGTCTGCAAGCTCCAGATGCACGTACGCTACACATTCATCCATGGCAGACAAAACACTCACATACATAATGTCCAAAGATCCAAAAGCCAACATTCACGTGTCGTGTGCATCAGACCCAGAAGAAAAGTAAAAGGCCTATGCTGAGATACACCTTTGATCCCAGGGGTTACGGTGGAGGCAGAGGCTGCTGGATCTCTGTGAGTTTGAGGCCAGACTGATCTACAGAGAGAGTTCCAGAATAGCCAGGGCTACACCGTGAGATCCTGTCTCAGAACAAAATAAAACAAGTAGGAGGGGAAGAATCCCACCCCCCCCCCCAAGCTGTCAGGGCAGGCTCACCTTTTCACACAGGTATGTTCTAGGTACAATCTCTGTCCCAAGCAAAGACACACATCCTCCGAGGGATCCCCAAGTCTCTCTCCCTCTGCAGCTTCTCATTTACACCCTCAAAAGCAATGATGGCCGCTGATTGGCCCAAAAGGTAAACAGGTTAAACCCTATTCCTCCCACTGCTGGCTGTACATTTAGATCAAGGACCACCTATCACAGCAGACAAGAAGCAGTGGCCCTGGAGTTCTTCCAGTAGGCTGGGACTTCAGAGAGTGAGCTTTACTGGTCACTTGCCTTATTCTACTCAGGAATTTAAAAACTCTGAGGATGGGCGAGATGGCTCAGTAGGTACCAGAACCCACGTGGTAGAAAGAGAGATCCGACTCCTGAAAATTGTCCTCTGACTCCCACATTCACACCATGACACATGCACTCGTGTTTTGTTTGTTGAAATGGGGTCTCTCTATGCAGCTCTGCCTGGCAGTCTTAAAACTTTCTATGTAGACCAGGCTAGCCTTGAAGTTTACAGAGCTCCACCTGCCTCTGCCTTCCTAGTGCTGGGATTAAAGGCATATGCCATTACACCCAGCCCAATATGTATACTCTTAAACACTTATACAGTGTGGGGACTAGAGAGGTGTGTCCGTGGTTAGAACACTTGTTGCCCTTGCAGAGGACCTGGATTCAATGCTCAGGAGCCACATCGTTACTCACAACCACCTGTAACCCCAGTTGCAGAGGATCTAACAAGCACGCATGTGGCATACATACATGCATGCGTGCAAGGAAAACATTCACACACATAAAGTAAGGTAAAAATATCTAAATAAATAAATAAATATTGTAAAATTTTGTTAAGTCTGGCTAGTGCTGTAGTTCAGTTGCTAAGCAAGCACCAAGCTGTGGGTTTGATCTCCAGCACTAAATAGAACAGGGGTATGTGATGAGTGGTGACGGTATATATCTGTAACGCCAGCCCTCAGGAGGAGGAGTCAGGAGGGTCAGAAACTTAAGATCACCCTTGACTACATAGTGAATTTAAAGCTAGTCTGTGCTACATGAAACTCAGTCTCAAAAAACAAACAAACAAACAAAACGTTAAACTGAATAATTGTCTTCATTTTGTGACATACATACACAATTGTATGTAATACATATGTATTTACATGTGAGTATGTATGTAAAACCCTTTGAGGTAGGGTTGAATATACAAATGGATCAACTCTAGGCTCCAAGTCAAGCCACCTGATACCAGTCTTGACCGTGCACCTGACCAGCACAATGTCCTCACAAGTCACAGCCTCGTGGGGACAGGATGACACCTACATTCGGAAGGTGTGGTTGCCGCAGTTAGAAACACAAAAAGCACCTGGCGTGGTGCCTAGCACATGTAGGCGCACAGAGAAATCACTGGAATCTAGACTACTCCCACTCCCACTGCAAGCTGTTTCCGTAAATAGTAAACCTCAGCCTACACACAGGCGGGAAGGTTTGGGGAGTGTTTGCTTTGCTTATGTGTGGTGCTGGGGATGAAGCCCAGAGCCTTGTGGTGCTAGGCAAGCTATCTCTACCACTGAGCTAGACCTCAATCCTGGTTTTTTGGGTTTTTTGGTTTTTTTTGGTTTTTAATTAAAGGGAGTTGACACAGTAGTAACCCTGTGATGTGCACAAGGTAGAGTTACTAAGAGTAACTCTTGCAAGATGTAAGGGGAGAGCAAGCCCTTACGCTACTCAATTGGTTGAGGAGGCAGACACGGTAAGATGCTATTTGGCATTGTGTATGCGAGTCTTTGAAGTATTTATGTCCATTGAGCCAGTAAATAATTTGACAACCAGTCATTTTTGCCCAAAAGTAAAAAGAATAATCAGTGCAATTATTACATGTATCATTGCATGTTTCTTCTTGGTGCTATTTATAGTAGATAGAAATGCCCACTCGGAAGATGACCAAGCTACAACACACTCCTTTGATAGACTATTTAACAGTTGTAAAAGACCATGTGCTGGAAAGAAATGTGACTAAGTTGGCAGAGCACTTTCCTAGCATGCAGGAAGCCCAGGATTCCACACATAAACTGGGTGGTGTAGTGGATGGTTTTAATCCTGGCCCTCAAGAGGTGGAGGCAGGCTATCAGGAATTCAAGGTCATTGTTGACCACGGGTCGAGTTTGAGGTCAGCCTTGACTACATGAGACCTTGCCTAAAAAAAAAACCACAAAACAAAAGACCAAATGAAGCTCATGTGATGTTCTGCAAGCAGACTTTTAACAAAACTTTCACAGAAAAATAGAATCCCCTGGACCCACATCTCAGTGGAACAAGAGAACTGACTTCCTGCAAGCTGCCCACTAACCATGCACATACACAATAAATAAGTAGATAGATAGATATGTGGGTGGATGAATAGATAGATAGATAGATGGATAGATAGATAGATAGATAGATAGTAATATTAAATACCTTGATAAGCTTGGCTGGGGCTATAGTTCAGTTGGTAAAGTCACACATGTACACTGTGGCACATACACAACCAAACACATATATAATAAAGGAAGGAGGGAAGGAAGGAAGGAAGGAAGGAAGGAAGGAAGGAAGGAAAGAAGGAAGGAAGGAAGGAAAAAAGGAAGAGAGAGAGGGAAGAGGGAGGGAGGGAGGGAGAGAGGAAGGAAGGAAGGAAGGAAGGAAGGAAGGAAGGAAGGAAGGAAGGAAGGAAGGAAGGAAGGAAATAAAAATTTTACAAGCCAGGCAGGGCACATAGCTCAGTTGATAGAGTCAGCCCTCAGCTTTTTGAATGGATAAGGTCAATGTTTCTGTTATATATTAATGTTTTTGAAAGATGGCTGCAGCTTCTACACTTTTTTTTTTTTTTTTTTTTTTTTTTTTGGAGACAAGGTCTCACTCTGTAGGTAGCCCTGACTGGCCTGGAACTCACAAAAATCCATCTACCTCTACCAGAGAGCCAGAAATCAGAAATTGGAACCTAACTGAAAGCCTCATTCAGGTTTAATGATGCAAATGTGTAAGGCGCTGTTTTTACAAAATTCTACCTAATTTTAGTGAGTATTCAAACTAATGTGTTATATTATGTGACATTATGTAATGTAATGGCTTCCTCATGACGTCTTTGCACTTACGAATCATTACACTTTACTAAAGCCCCGTCATTGTCCTCTTCTTCACGGTTGCCATTTTTACCTCGTTGATTTTTCTTTCTTAAAACGCTCAATTTCCTATGGAAGCATCAGGCGAACAGGGTCTGCTGTCTGTCTGTCTATCTATCTGTCTATCTATCTATCTATCTATCTATCTATCTATCTATCTATCTATCCGCCATGCCTTCCTGGCATGCCAAAACTCAAAGATCCTAGGAGGTCAACATCTTGGGCTGAAAATCAAGAAGCTTAAGGCCAGACAGCAGCTGAACCTGGTTTGGCTATTTTCAGCTAATGAAATGGAAGTACCCTCCCTAGGGGGTACTGGGAACACCCTCCTTAGGCTATGTTGCATCCACGGAGAGAAAGCTGAAGGTTCTGGATAGCATTTCGGCTAAAAAGGCAGACTAGCAGGGCATGTTAGCTCAAGTCTATAATCCCAGAAGTACAGAGGTTAAATTAAGAAGGTTGCCAAGAGTTTGAAGCCAACCTGGACTACAATGAGATACTATCTATCAGTTTTCAGCCAGCCGTGTGCTTCTCCAGTCTCAAATTCAAAACAGTCCTGAGAAGAAAAGAAGGAAATCCTGCTATTTCTGACCAACTGGGGGAACTTGGAGGACATTGTATTAGGTGAAATAGGCCAGGCATAGAAAAATGAATGCCGTGGGTCCATGCAACAGAAGGAATCTGCCGGCGCTGTATCTGCTCAGCTTCCAAGGAGCATGATGGTTGCCAGGGGTCAGAGCACGAGGAAGAGGGAAGCGGGGGGTCACAGGGTGCAAACTCCAGCTGTATGTGCATGCCTCCTGTAGGAGTACGCATGTGCCTGCAGGTGCCCAGGGACACCAGAAGAGGACGTCGAGTTCCCTAAAGCTAGAAAGACAGGCAGTTGTGAGCCACCCAGTCTGGGTACTGGGAACTGAACTCCTTTTGAGAGTAGTATACATTCTTAACCACTGAGCCATCTCTCTAGTCCCCCATTCAAACACTTTTTTTTTTTAATGAAATAAGCAAATAATAAATTAAACCACTCTCCCTATCGTAGTAGAGGTGCGTGTCTATAATCCTAGCAATGGCGACACTGAGGCAAGAAAATCATGTTTGAGACCAGCCTGGGCTACGTAGGGAAACATGTCTTTAAAATGTGCCTTTTTCTGTTTGCCCAATTTCATCATAGCATTTTTCACCAAAATACCTCAAATGAAGAACGGACTCTCCTTCACTGTCCCTGGCCCCCATCTCCGCCTAGTCTCCCAGACATTTCTAGTCCATTACCTATCTCTATCAACGAGAAGATTCACGGTCAGCCCTTCGCCTGTATCACTTGACTGAATAGTCGATGTTTCGTCCCTCCCTCCAACTCCCGATGCTTCTTAAGTCACATCGTTTTCTGTCTCACGGTCACCGCTGGCAACGGTGCACCACAGGCCTGATCCTCAGAGCAGTTTCCTGCTCAGTTATTCTCTTGGCTATTCCATTAAGTTTCGTGGCTCAGAATAGCATTTTCTTTAAAAAAAAAAAAATCAAGTTTATTTTGTGAAGAATTTTTAGGTTTACAGCAAAACTAAACCAAGCTTTGCTGTCCTCCCAGGCCTGCACATGGGCAGCCTCCGCACAACAGCCTCCCACACCACAGAGGCATCTGTGGTCCTGTGATGGGGGCTACACTGACTCCCCATTGCTACCCAGAGTTTATATCAAGTGTGCTTTCCAGATTTAGGAGTCTTCAGCCCTCCGCACCTCCTTGGCTTCTCCTTGGACAGTCTAGTAAGACATTTCAAAGGCAGTGTGTCTAGAACACAAGCTTCCTTCTATCCCAGCTAAAGGCAACAGTGCCTCATTAGCCACTCGGACAAGTATCTGACAACCAATGTTCCCATCTTGTGTCACGTCCACCCGGGAGTCCTTTAAAATCCAGAATTTGACATTTCTTGCTCTTGCAATCCATCCAAGCCACCACTTCTGCCAACTGATGCACCTCTTTCCCGGGCTGCTTCCTCTTCACGGGGACCGCTGTATGGAATGCCAGGGGACTCTCCCAGGTGGGTCTTATCATGCCAAAGCTCTGTCTCACACTCTGTGGCAGTGTTTCATGTCACCTGAGAGGAAGCCCTAGGTCACATAGAGACCTGTGAGGCTCCTGGTGACCAGTTGACCCTCCTTGGGATTCCGTAAATGCTTCCACATGTACCCTGCTTATGCCCAGTGCCTCGTGCCTTGTATCTAGAGCACTCTTCCCGGATATGAGTGCAACTCAGTGCCATTTCCACAGGTCCTGTCCCTCCCTCAGTCAATCCAGCCAAAGTTAGCAGTGCCCAATCACAAGAAAACCAAGCTCTAACCAGAGAGACGTTTAATACCCGATTCTCCAATATAAAAGCCATATACGTGCAAGGATTGCTGACATGTAAGAAATGCCAAAGAAAGTTGGAGAGACACAGACACAGGAAGTTGGGGCTGGAGAGATGGCTCAGCAGTCAAGAGCACTGGATACTCTTCCAGAGGACTCACGCTGAATCCCAGCACCCACATGGCAGCTCCCACCTACCTGTAATCCAGCTCCAAGCGATCAGACATCCTTACACAGACAGACATGCAGACACAACACCAATACACATAAGATAAAAATAAATAAATCCTTTTTCATAAAAAGAAGTTGGAATGTAGAAACTAAAGTGGAAACAGCATTTCAGCAGCAGAGGCAGACACTGAGGTCAAATTCTCTTAAAAATCAGGTGAGGAAAGGGGCCCTCGGAGAGAAAGAACAAAGGTTAGTGAGCCAATCCAAGGTAAGTAAGTGCCCAAAGATATTACAGGAGGAGTGCCAAAGAGGAGATAAAAGACACACTTTGAGAAAATGTCCCAGGCTGAAGAAAATTTATTTCCAAATGGAAAGAGCCCTGAACAAAGGATGACAGTGTGATACCTCAAAACACAAAAATAATTTCAGGAACACTCACCAAGAACATTCTGGTGTGTGTGTGTGGGGGGGGGGATGCAGGGCAGCGCACCCAGTGCTGGTGGGACAGAGCATTCATATACATAAAATAAATAAATACTTTTTTTTTAAAAAGAATCTTCTTCCTTCTCGTGACCCCCTTTCTACTATCTTTCTTAGCATATTTTGAAATTAAAATATAATTATAAGCTGGGCAGTGGTGGTGTACACCTTTAATCCCAGCAGAGGCAGGTGGATCTCTGTGAGTTCAAAACCAGCCTGGTCTACAGATTGAGTTCCAGGACAGCCAGGGCTGTCTTGAAGACAAAACAAAACCATTTTATTTAGTTAGTTATTTGTGTCACTTCCCCCTTCGCTGTCCCCCTCCAACCCCTTCTGTACAGCCCTACCCTGTTCCTTCTCAAACTCATGACCTCCGTTTCTTTCTTTTTTTTTTTTTTTACTTATTATTTATTGTATGTAAGTACACTGTAGCTGTCTTCAGACACTCCAGAAGAGGGAGCCAGATCTCGTTACGGATGGTTGTGAGCCACCATGTGGTTGCTGGGATTTGAACTCTGGACCTTCGGAAGAGCAGTCGGGTGCTCTTACCCACTGAGCCATCTCACCAGCCCATGACCTCCGTTTCTTTGTTATTGTTGCATGTATGTGTAAATGTATAGATAGGTAGGTAGTTCACTAATAATAACAGAACACTTCAGCATATACCGCTGTTGGAGGTACAAGCCGGTCATGCCAGCGTGCCAGGCAGAGGCTAGAGAGGTGGGAGTTCTGGACCAGCCTGGGCTGTATAGCAACAATCTGGCTTGACGCATTGAGGGATGGGATGCAGCCCACTGGTAGTGTCTGCCAGCACGCACAAGGCTCTGGTTCAGTCCCCAGCACCACAGAAGGAGGCAGGGGTGTTAGTGCGTGGCTATCATGCAAGTATTCAAAGAGTAGGATCAGATGGATCCGAAGTTCAATGTCATCCTTAGCTACAGTGAGTTTGAGGCCAGCATGTGTACAGGAGATGTCACTTTCTTAAAAAAAAAAAAAAAAAGGCAATCAAATACATGTCTATTGTATAATCCAAAACATTCCACAGAAAAAAATGGAAGCATGTGGCAAGCAAGATGGCTCAGCTTGTAAAGGGACTTGCTGCCAAATCTAGTGACCTGAGCTCAGTCCCTCAGAACTCTACACACTGTACCACACATGCATGGACACACAGACACACAAAATTCACACTCAAAAAATGAAAATATAATGAAATTTTTAAATGGAAGTACATGTGAACGCTGAATACAAAATGTCCACAGCTGCTTTACTTGAAATAGCACTCATTGGAAACATCCAATGCTCATCAACTATTGACTGGGAGGGGTTGAAATCCTGGTGTGTGGTTATAATGGAATACTACTAGTTAACTAAAACAGAATGCCCGCCCCCTCTCCCATGTCCCCCACGTCCTGCCCGGAAATGTTGGCTACCATAGGTTCTGGGAGAGAGTGAGTGGTTTTCAGTTGTGAACCCAGTGAGTAAATCACTAGAAATGACCAGGAAGTAAAACCTACCGGCCTTGAGGAGAAAGCTCCAAAAATTGGAAAGGAAGGTGGTATTTTCTAAACACTACTGATAGTGTCTGGTTGTTTTTTTTTGTTGTTGTTGTTTTTTCCCACACTACTATAGCATGCATGTATCATTCACTAAAAATAAAAAATCCATTTCGAAAGTTCTACTGATCTCACTTGCCTAGTTCACAGCAAGACTTGGTACTAGCTTCAGTACTATTGACAAAGTCTTTTTAAGCGGTTGGCTCTACAGAAAGGGTGGTTTTAAATACTGTCCTCAAACAACACACAGCCTTTGATGGTCGTCTGGGCTACATGATGCTTGGGTTTCTCAGAAACTTCTCCTTGGGAATGTGTCAGTCCTGTAAGTGTTTCTGGAGAAGTATTTAATGGCTCTACGGCTCTCCCTGGCTTTTGGAAACTGCCAAAAGCTCGCTGGTGACAGTGAACGGAGAAATACGTGTAGGGACTGAGGTACAGCTAGGAAGAAGCTGGGCCAGTGTACCAGTGTATTTCCAAGTACTAGAAATAAGTTCATGAGATCAACAGTGGAGAAAATAGTAGGTGATGGCTTTCAGAGACAAGCACATGTCCCACTTGGGACATTGCTGTGTGATGGACTTCTCCTGGGGAGATGCAATACACACACATCTAGAGGGGCCTAGTGAATATGGTCAGTTTCAGGGACTTCCTGAAGTTACTTTGAGTTGTCTCCTTCCTGTCTTTTTTCCTCCTTTTATTGAAAATAGATTTTTTTCCTCACACAATTTATCCTGATTAGTTTCCTCTCCCTCTGCTCCCCTCCCCCAGTTCCTCCTCACGCTCTGTACCTGGATCACTCCCTTTCTGTATCTCACTAAAAAACCAACAGACTTCTAAGGGTTAATAATAAAATAATAATAAATAAGGAATAAAACAAAAACTAACACATTGGAATTGGACAAAACAAACACACAGAAGGAAAAGAGCCCAAGAAAAGGCACAAGAAACTTGTTTGTACATTCAGAAATCCCATAAAAACACTAAACTGGTCAGGTGATGATAACACATGCCTTTAATCCTGCATTTGAGAGGCACAGGCAATCAAATTTCTGTGAGTTTGAGGCCAGCCTGGTCTACAGAGCTAGTTCCAGGACAGCCAGGGCTACACAGAGAAACCCTAGATTGGAAGCCATAAGATACACAGGAATCAGCTGGTGCAGACCAGTGCAGGCGCTGTGAATGCTGCCTGAGTCTCTGTGAGTTCAGACGAGTTTTGATCAGGATGGATTAGAGGCCTTGTTTTCTTGGTGTCCTTCACCCCCTCTGGCTTACTCTCTTTCTGCCTCTTCCTCTACAGAGTACCCTGAACCCTAAGGCAAGGGATTTGACAGAGGCATCCAGTTTAGGATTGAGCATCCCAAGGTCCTCTATTCTCTGCACAATGTCTGGCTGTGGGTCTCTGTATTTGTTCCCATTGCTGCAGGAGGAAACTTCTCTGATGATGGCTGAGCAAGTTACTGATCTATGAGTGTAGCAAAATGTCATGAGAAGTCATTTTAGTACTACACTTTTCTTGTTTGTTTAGAACAGTAGTATTTGGTTTTGCCCCAGGTCCCTGACCTTATCTATCCAGTCTCAGGTTCTTGGCCACCCAAGCAGTGTCACGTATGGGCTCCATCTCATGAAGAAAGCCTTAAGCAAATCAGACACTGGTTGGTTAGTCCACAAACTGTGTGCCAGCACTGCACTAGGGTCTCTTGCAGGCATGTAGATCAGAGGGTTTGTGGCTGGATTGGAGCCCGAGTTTCTCCTTTGGTAGCTTGCAGAGTGCCTTCCTGTGCCAAAGATGCTAGCACATGTGGGTGAAGGCACTTGTGGCAGCTGAGGCATACAGCCTGGATCCACTATGTTCCGCAGGCATTTAGAGCCTAGCGAAACTACTGAGATTATTTCTGAAGATATACTTTATGCTATTAGGCTTTAAATGCCAGCAGATTAAAACTACCTCATAGCAATTTGAGGCAAAAGGTAACCTATTAATATGCCAATAGTTAGCTGGGTTCTTTTTCTTTTCCTTTTCTCCCCACCTTGGCAAGTTCATACATATGTAAATGAGTTTGGGTCATTTTCACCACCTGTTGCCTCCCTCTCCTGCTGAAACCCTTTCTTCCAACAAATGCCCCCTCCCCCAGCATGCCCTTTCCTGTGTAAAGAGAACATCTTGTGTGTGTCTGTGTGGATGTGGCACCTGTCAATAATAAATCTGATGGCCTATGGCTTAAGCAATAAACAGGAGGTGGGACATCCAGGAGGCAGAAAAGATTCTGGGATACTGCCAGGCAGGAGATTCGCCGGGGAAGATGTGACAAGAAAGATGCATGGTCCCTCGAGCACAGGTAACCAGCCATGTGGCAGAATGTAGATAAGAATAAATGGGTTGTTTTAAGTTATGATCTAGTCAGAGAAGAGTCTAGCTATATGGCCAAGGTATTTGTAAATATATTTTGAGTCTGAGTCTTATTTCTGGGAGGAAAAAACCACCTAACGTTAATGTTCACGTCCATTTTTATGTACATGACCTGCTGAGATGAATTAGGCCTGCTTGTATGGCCTCTCCTGCAACACTAACTGTCCATAGCTCTCTTTATTCATGATGGAGTCTTAGTGAGCCCAGTCTTGTGGAGTCGTGCAGGTAACCATAGGGACTGTGAGCTGACAGGTGCAACAGACCTGTCATGTCAGGAGACAGCAAGCCTCCTTTCTGTTTTTTTGCCTTCCCATTCCTGTATCAGTAATGTCTCCTGAGCCTTGAGGGGGTTGATATCAGTATTCTCTCTGGGGGCTGAGCACCCGATGGTCACTTATTGTCTGCTGGCTATGAATCCCTGCATTAGCCAACACCCACTTTGAGAAGCAGCTTCTCTAGGGGCTGGTGAGATGGCTGAGTGAGTAAGAGCACTGGATGCTCTTCCAGAGAACTCAGGTTCAATTCCAAGTCCCCACACAGTGGCTCACAACTGTCTGTAATCCCAGTTCCAGGGGTTCTGACACCCTCTTCTGTCCTCTGTGGGTACCAGGTACACAGGTGTTGCATAGACATATATGCAGGCAAAATACTCATACATATAAATTCAATGAAAAAAAAACTTAAACACATCATCATATCCCACACTGCACCTAGTTTAAGTGTTCAACTCAATCACAATGAATAGATTCACACTGCAAAGGAATTCTTTAGGTTTTTCTATCGTATCCATCTGATATTCTATCTATTAGCCAGCTTCACCCCCTTTCCTCTCACCATGAGCCCTCTAGGTATTTTAAATGTGATAACCTTAATTAATAATGTAAACAAAGTCATATTGCTTGTCTCCAGCTCACTTCATTTAGCAAAATGTCTTCTTAATGGTTCCCCTATGCTGTGGAAGCTGACAGCTTCATTTCCTCCCTCCAGTCTTTGTTTCCACGTCTTCTTTTCCCTCCTTTTCCACTTTTATATGACAAGGTCAATATGACTTGGCTGCCAAGCTAAAACCCCTCCTGAGTCCTGGGATTACAGGTGCACATCCATCCACCTTCATTTCAATCCAAGGTTGAGCAATATTCCGTTGTGTATAGACCCCAGTTTGTCTTTCCATTCATCTCTGTGTGTGAGCATTTAGGCTCCTCCTCCTCTGGCAATTGGGAATAGTGTTGCTACAAACTGAGACATGCAAATCTCGGAAAATCTGCTTTCAGTTCTTTTGGGTATACACCCAGAAGTGGGGCTAGGGTCACGTGACAATTCTATTTCATGGGTTTTAGAAGCCTCCACACTGCCGTCATAGTGACTCTATTTTACATCCCACTAACAGTTCACAAGCATTCCAGTTTTCCACAATCTTGCCAATGCTCTGATTAAAATCATTGTTTTGAAACAGGGTTTTGCTCTGCAGCTCAGGCTGGCCTAGAGTCACTCTGTAGCCGACACTGACCTCCTGGGTGATCCTGCCTGAGCTTGCTGAGTACGGTGATTATAGGTGTAAGCCACCACAGTTGGCATCTGATTAAAATGATACACTTTTAATGCCCACAGCAAAGTTGTCGGTGTATGTTATTGAAAGGTAGATAAAAAATGGAAAAAAATATGTCAGGGAAGTTGGAGGCCATCAAGATGATTCAGTGGGTAAAGGAAAAAGCTGACAACCAAACCCGACAACCTGAATTCTATACCTAGGGACCACAGGGTTGGAAGCGAAGTGAGAACTGACTCCCTGAAGCTGCCCTCTGACCTCTATATATATATACACCGTGGTACTTGTTCCCTTTCCACTAATGCACAGAAAAAAGGATTGATTCTTACATGTAGTGAGGCCAGTGGGGTGGCTCAGCAGGCAGACACTTCTGCACAGGCCTGATGCTGGGTCCCACAAGGTGGCAGGAGAGAACCAATGTTCTCTCCCCTATGTCCTAGTCTATGTTCTCTCTCTCTCTCTCTCTCTCTCTCTCTCTCTCTCTCTCCCTTCCCTCCTTCCTCTCTCCCCATCTACATTTTAAAATGTAGTTAATCAGATCACTGTTCCCAGTGATATGAACATTTTGTATTATTTCAAATCCTTCATTAAACTTAGATTTCCACTTCTTTTATACATCCCTTCTTTCTGCTTGTTCCTGAGTCTACGCCCAGGGACAAGTCCCCAGCGAGCCTGGGGGAGCAGAGTGAGCACACATCAGATGCACACAGCAAAGTTGCAGCGAGCAACCTGACCTGGGAACAAAGGGTGTGTGTGCCTGGGAGGAAGGTAAGAGTGTACACCTAGACTGGCTTTGCTTTTGGAAATTCCATCCCAAGATGCATACAAGCCCCTTCACAAGCCCCACTGGGAACACCTTAAAGGAAACCAACCTCTGGGGAACATTCTTAAGCAAAGAATTATACAGATACACAGAGCAGCCATTACAGGGGCTATAAAAAACAAACAAACAAACAAACAAACCTGAGATGATAGGACAGAGGAAAGGCTGAATTTCTATTTCTATATAAAATATTGCAGCTTCATTATCACATAAAGATAGAGGTAACAATCAAAAACACTGTGGGGAGGAGGGGGCAGTGCATTGAGCTATAAGTTAAAATATTATGTTTGGCCAGTGAGATGGCTCAGCAGGTAAAGGTGCTGGCTCCCAAGCCTGAAACCTGAGTTGCACCTTCAGGATCAACCTGGCAGGTGTTATCCTCTGACATCTGCACATGCATCATGACTTGTATGTGCCCACATATACACACACACAAAATAAACAAACACTGAAGAAGCACCTGAAAATGGAACTAGAAAAATAAATGTGTGTGTACACAGATGTGCAGGCATATGGAGGCCAGAGGACATCAGGGGCCACCCTCAAGTCACCACCTACTTCCTTTTAGACAAGGTCTCTCTCACTGACCTGGACTCCCTCTTCTGGCCTCCATGGGCATCAAGCATGCATGTGGTGCATTGACATACATGCAGGCAAAACACTCACACACATAACTTTAATTAAAAAGTACTCTGTGAGTTCAAGGCCAGTCTGGTCTCTTTCTTTTTCTGTTTTCTTTTTTAATTTAATTTATTTATTTGAGTACACTGTAGCTGTCTTCAGACACACACCAGAAGAGGGCATCGGATCCCATTACAGATGGTTGTGAGCCACCATGTGGTTGCTGGGAATTGAACTCAGGACCTCTGAAGAGCAGTCATTGAGTGCTCTTAGCCACTGAGCCATCTCTCCAGCTCATAGCCTGGTCTCGAAAGAAAGAGAGACAGAGAGAGGAGGGAGAGGGAGAGGGAGAGGGAGAGAGAGAGGGAGAGAGAGAAAGAAACAGAAACCAAAAAGAAAAAAGTATCTAGCCGGGCGTGGTGGTGCACACCTTTAATCCTAGCACTCAGGAGGCAGAGGCAGGCGGATTTCTGAGTTCGAGACCAGCCTGGTCTACAGAGTGAGTTCCAGGACGACCAGGGCTACACAGAGAAACCCTGTCTCGAAAAACCAAAAAAAAAAAAAAGTATGTTTGTTTCCTGCTTCTGGAAGCTCCTTCTCATGGAAGAAGACTGACTCAAGTGAAGCAACCAGGGAATAAGGTCATCGTGTGTGTGTGTATGTATAAACACATATGTATGTATACACATATGCATGTATATGAATGCATGTGTCCCATATGTCCCTCCTCGGGTATAACACATTACATGAAGAATTTCTAAGGACTTTCCTTTCATTGCAAATGCCCAAATGAGTTATTTTCAACCAGTAACATTTGCCCAATACACACATAGAATTCACTTTACTAAATATATCTTCGTAGAAACTGAAGCTACCAGAGCCATATATTGGTTTTAGGAGGAGGGGGGACTGGAGGAACCAGTATCTTGCTCTCTAGCCCTGGTTACCCTGAAACTTGCTATTGACCAGGCTGGCTTCAAATGTGTGAATCTCCTGCCTCTTGCTGAGATTATAAGCACGTGTCACCATGTTCAGCCTTGCTATTTTTGATAACATATACACCCTTAAACCAGTGACACATCACACATCAACAGTCAAGTTGGCATGGCATAGCTGCACCATACTAGTGCCTGGCCAAACACAATTAAAATGCTTTTCAAGTTTACTCCTTGCTTTAAAAGGGAGCAAATTAAGACTGAATAGGTGTGTGTGTCTGTGTATCTCTGTGTGTGTGTCTCTGTGTGTTCTCCTATGCATCTGTTTTATGTCTTAACAATTGGTATTGTGTGAGCATGCTGTGCCATAGTGTGTGGTCAGATTACTTTCAGGAGCTAGTTTTTCCCTTCCACCATCTCACCCCATTTTACTTTTTAAAACTTAGATTTATACATTTTGTGAGTTTGCTGCCATGTTATGTGTGGGCATCATGTGCATGATTGATGCACATGGAGGTCAGAAGAGGGCATCAGATACCCTGTAACTAGGGTTACGAACGGTTGTGACTCATCATGTGGGTGCTGGGAATCAAGTCCAGATCCTCTGTGGGAGCAATAAATACTCTTAGCCACTAAACCTATTTTTACTTTAAAAAGAAAAATAAATATTAAATTTGTGTGCATGGATGTGTGCTGGCATGTAGAGGCCAGAGATCAAACTCAGGTGTTGTCCCTCACAAGCTGCCCACCTTGTTTTCTGAAACAGTTTCTCATTGGGAATTGGGGCTTCTAGATTGGTCAAAAGAACCTCAAGCCCCTCTCTTCCCATTTTCAGGACTGGGATTACAACTGTGGGTCCCCATATGCAACTTCATCATGGGTACTGGGGACTGCACAAACCGGTCTTCATTGCCCACAAGACAAGTTTATGGACTAAGCTATCCCCCCAGCCTTAACTTTAAGGGTTTATTATTGTTTATGTGTATGGATGTTTTGCCTGCATGTATATATGTGCACCATATGTGTGTCTGGTACCTGTAGAGGCCAGAAGAGGGCTTTACATCCCTTGGAACTGGAGTTACAGATGGCTCTGAGCATCTGTATGTGGATGCTGGGAATCCAATCTGGGTCCTCTGGGACAGCATTCAGTGTTTGTAACCACTGGCAGATTGCTCCAGCTGGCTTAGCTTTAGTTTTTAATCAGTTTATTGAATATGAAAATCTGGAATGTACACATACCAATTATTAGCACAATATTGCATACAGCTTCTTACTTCTCGCCATTTTCAATAAGTTTGAATTTCTGTTTACTGGCATACTCAAATTTAATGATGTCCTTAAAATTGAAGGGTGGGGATTGTAGCATTATATATGCTGGCTATATATACTAAAATCCAGTTTATCTTTAAAATGACCCAATTCTACAATGCCACTTAAGACCAGAAATTGTGCAAAACTCCTCAGTGGGAAGATTGAAGTCAAAGTGAGGTCCACAGGTAAGCGGAGCCCAACTTCAAGTTTAATGACTGTACCTTAAGCAGAAGCCACTGCTTTCAGCACAGGACTGCCTGGCTGTCCTCTAACAGCTATCCAAATGCACTAGCTTTAACTTGTCTGTGAATTTTCTAAGTGACTTCAAAACATCGCACATGAAACCAGCCAGGCACAGTGGTTTAAACCTGCAGTCCCAACTACTCCAGAGGCTGTAGCCAGAAGATCCCTTGAGTTCACTAGTTGGAGGATAGTCCAGGCACCCTAGCAATACCCTAACTCAATTAAAGAAAAGGGGGTGCTGAGAAATAGCTCAGCAACACTGATTGCTTTTCCAGAGGACCTAGGTTCTATTTCCAGACCTCATCATGATGGCTCTTGTTTCAGGGGATCAGGCAGCCCTGTCCCTGTAAACATAGGCACTCATTTGGTGCAGACATAAATGCTGGCAAAACATTCATACACAACAAATTTTAAAGAAACAAAAGGTAAGTGAAGAGTAATGTGCTGTGCAGCTCAGTGTTGAAGGACATGCTCAGCAAGAGCAAATCCCCAGGTGTAAACTCTTGCACAAAAACAAAACTAAACCTCGACACTCACGCAGGCTCGCTCGCTCTCCCTCCCTCCCTCCCTTCCTCCATTAAACAAGTTAATTCTACTAAAGAACCAATTGCTCTAACTATCTGGTGCCTCCCTGCATTGTGGACTATATTCACGCGCACGTGTAAGGGTGCGTTCATCTCATCTGAGCCAGCCTATGTTAGGGTTGACACTGGGTGTCTTCCTCCCTTCTCCACCTCTTAAAATGTGCTGCGTTTACTTAGCGTCTATGTAACTGGGCGGGGATGCACCTGGAGAGGTTGGAGAGAGAACTCGCAGCAGCCAATTTGCCAATTTTTTCCACAATACGAATGCCTGGGATGGAGCTCGGGTCATCAGCAGATGGCAAGCATCTGCTAGTGGGGCCATCTCACCAGAGACACCCTTTTCTGACAGTCTCTCACTGTAATCTAAACACCTCATTTCATCTAAACTGGCTGAGCAGTGAACCCCCAGGATTTGCCTGTCTCTGTCCCAACTATGGGTGCTAGGTATCCAACTCAAGTCTTCATATTTGCAGAGAGCTCTTACCAACTGAGCCACCTTCCTGGCTCCCCCACCTTTTTTTCCCCTTGTAGAAATGTTTAAATTAAAATAAAAACTGTGTATCCCCTTTGCTGCTAATCCCTAAATGTTCTCACAATTAGGTTTTTAGTCAATTTTGTCTTAACAGAGGGATTCGCACAAAGTACCTTAAGAATTACAGTACCCAGCCCAGCTTATCTTTCAAGCCCAACTTCAATAGAGAAAAGGAACCGACTTTATTAGCAAGGCAACGCTGCGTGGCGTGGCGTGGCACGGTGGCACATACACATAATCCCAGCTAAGGCAGGATCCTATTTCAAGTTCTCTTCACCAAAGGGAGGTCTCCTAAGAATTTAGCTTCATGGTAGAGCATTTGCCTAGCATGGTACATGCTGATCAACCTGCTCCCCCAAAGTGCTCAATCTTCACCTTCACGAACATAATTACTAGGGTACTATTTTACTAAGCACTGGAGAGCATGCTCTTAAACACAGGACTCGTTGGGTGATGAAAGGATTTTTCTTGGGGGAGGGGATTAAGGCAAGGTTTCTGCTATGTAGCTTGTGTTGGTCTAGAACATGACATTCTGCCCAGCAGCTGGAGAACTGAGATTACAGGTGTGTACCACCATAGCCAGTAGAATGAAGGCTTTTTTAAAAATTGGAAAAAGCTACAAGTTTTGCCATCTTTGCAATATACACAATACAAGTGAGTTTAATCTGGGAATACCTCCTTGAACAATAGTATTTACTCCCTAACATTTGTGTTTCTGAACAATAATCTTTAATCAAAGATAATATCAAAAAATTTACCCTCCCCCCAAACATGGTAAAAATAAATTTATGGAATTCAAAATATGTTTTACTGCATAACAGAATATACTATACTTTAGGATGAAATTTTCTTTTTAAAAGTTGTATGGTTGGGTGTGGTAACATACACCATTAATTCCAGTACTTGGAAGGCAGAGGCTGGAAGATTTGAGTAGCCAGCCTGGTCTACACAATGAGCTTCAGGACAGCCAGACCTGCATAGAGACCCTCTCTCAAAAACAAAAAACAAACGAAACCCAAGAACCAAAGTGTGAGTGTGTACATAAGCCACAGTGTGCATGAAGTCAGGAGACAGCTTCCACCACATGGTTTCCTGGGAAGAGGACTCAAGTCCAGGCGTGGCAAGCCAACGCCTTTACCCATTGAGTCATCTTACTGACCCCATGGGTACAAATTCCTGTCCCTCCATATTCAGAACTTGAATTTTAGTTAATGCAAAAAATTTAAGTCCTGAAACTCTAGGTATGTCTTTACTCCTCCCTGATAGAGCCAAACTGCTTATTCCATGCAGACTCAACAGTTACACAATGAACAACACTAAGAGAAAGCCACTTACATAGACTAGTCTTTATTGAAAGACTTACTTCAACTGTGGTTTACAGCTTTGGCTTTAGTTGGCCTCTCACTGGCGGCAAACATAAAGATCAGACGGACTGGCACCGAGGAAATGCTAGTAGAAAAGGATTCAAGCACAGACGATGGCAGGCAGAAACACACCAAGATAAATCTCAAGAAACTATGAAGAGACATTTCCTTGCATGCCAAAGAGTCTCTCTGCTGTTCTTGACGAACACAGGAAAGAAAAGGCAACAGTTCTTAGGCTTAAAGTGGACGGAGGGCACAAACTCAAATCTGCATTGTAAGACAGCCTGGACCTGTGTTAGCTTGATCATCTAATTTCCTGAAATGGTGCATCTCATTTGCACATGTCCTTTCTATCTTAAAACTATTTGCTGTGAAATGACTGTGACTGACTTACAAAAAAAATTTTTTTCTCATCCAAATTAAGACAAAAGATGTCAGTCACATGCTTACTATGGCAATGTAACTAGTCTGGATAGTTTTATTAACTCATAGGATATAAAACAGAAAAGACTACAGCTAGAATTAGCCATTAGTTATCTCAATAAGCCACTTAATTTACTGGCAGAGGAAAAAAAGGGAAACTGAAATTTTAATTTAGTAAGCTTTTATCAATTTATCAACTTAAAAAGCCTTTAGGTTGTTGAAGTTTCACAAAATTTAATGAAAATCTTAACTCAAGGGCAGAATATAGCTTGCTTTCTTCTTATAAAATATAACTTTTCCAAAAATATTCCCCAAAGGTATGACAAAAAAACAAAAACAAAAACAAAACAAAAAACCCAAATCAAAAAACTCCAGGGGTCCATTTAGTCCCTGATGAGTGTTAACTCAGGGTAGTTGTGTTTAAAAACCAAAAAAAAAAAAAAAAAAACCCAAAAAAACAACTAAAGTACATAAAGATTTTGGCTCAAAAAAGAACTTCAGACCCTGTAAAGTTTTATGCTGAATACATTTGGCTGTGTGAAGGAGGGAATAAACTCCAGAATCTTTGTGGTCACCAATATTAAAAAAACCCCACCACATTATCTTAATCTTTAGACTTCAACGGCTTAGTGCATCTTACCCATCTTACCTCAAAAAGGTTAGGTTAGGGTTTTTTGCTCTTGTGCATACACAGGCCAACAGGTTTAACATACTATCAAAACATTTGCACCTCCTAGTTGTCACAATTGAAACACATAGGATTTTATCTATTTCACATTCCCATTGTATAGAACTATGAGGCAGACTGTATCCACATAGACTGAAAGATGCCAGGGGAGCATGCCTGGAACTCCCGCATCTTCCTAAAGATTCAGTTACAACTGCACACATACAACTCAGGCCTATTCACATCTGTCACCCACACACTCCCAAGGAAAAAAAACAAATTAGAAATAAAAAGTCACAACTTGTGTACGACTCAAATTGGTTATCAGATTATAACTGATACATCAGGTTGTCTAAGTAAGATGTTTTAGCAATCTTGTTAAGAAAATTCTTGGGCAAAATAGACTAATTTTTAAAAACATCCCAAGATTTCTTAAAAAAAAATTGTGCTATACAACTTATAGGAACCCTGAAATCACTTCACTGGGTTTTAATCAAGGTATTTATGTACCAAATAAAATAAAACAAAACAAAAGGAAATGAAAGAAAAGAAGAAAGGGAAAAAAAGCCCAAATCTAACTTCTACTTACAATTTAGAATATACTAATGCATCAAAGATTTGTATGAAATTAAATTAAGGCTTCTTCTGTGTAGTCATTTGTGTCCTTCTCCTTTTACATGGCCAACCGTGAAGACGTGGAGACGTCAGTGTTAACACTGCTACTGAGCACTGCACTGGCAGCGAGCATGTTACTTGTCACCTCGAATAATTACATTGCTGCTACTTCTATGTTGAAGCATGCTTTTGAAACACTGTAGTTATTCAATATTTACAATGTTTATCATTTAAACTCCATGTAAAAGCACAAGTATGACCGTCTGACTTTAATATAAACACCATACTTGGAATTTTCTCCCAAATGAAATGTAATATACATTTTTGATAACCAACACTTTTAAAGTTTTAAAAATATGTCTTAATATGGACCACCAACAATCGTTCAAGAACCTTCTACAATGCTGGTCCTTATTCAGGCTGCACGCTTTCAGTCTGGCTTCATTTTCTTTAACATAAGAGAATAATGTTATTTCTTCCAGAGCGACTCCCACATCATGGACTTCTTCTGAAATCACACTTTCTCCTGCTGCCTTCTATGTGGTCCGCCTCAGGGACGGGAGGGGAGTATCAGGATTCAGGACGAACTGATGTGATTCTCAGTTTTTCACGATACTCCCTTTTTTGCTCTTTTAAAAACACAGTGAGTTAAAATACTGAACAGCAAGATAAAAATGGAATAGTGTCTAAGGATCAAAGTGTATTACCCATTTCTCCTATTATATCAAAATTTATAGTCAGAATTGTCTTTATTGACTTTATTTTAGTTTTTTGTACACAAAGAAAAATCATGTTCATATCCATCATGAACAAAAACTTAAAAAGGCAGAACTAGAAGACATGTGTCCTTCACCAAGCAAAGCTGTGCTAAAGGTTCCAAACATTTCAATTTTTAAAATAAATATTTTCATTTTCCGATGTTTACTTTTCATGTCTTCAGAGTGTGACAGGAGACTGCAGCCTGTGGTGAATTACAATTGTGTTTAGAGTCCCAGCTCACTGTGTCGGGAAACTTGCCATTCCATACCCAGCTTGGTTTGGAGGAGGTATTACAGGGGGAGGGGCTTGTCCTTGAGGAGGCTGAGCACCAAATCCACCCATCCAAGCAGCAGAAGGTGATTGACTTGGAAGAAAGGGGAAAAAAATCTTCAGCAAACACGAGGAAAAGATAATCTATACAGCTTTATAAACTCAGGCAGAGTCTAATCCCAGAACATAAAGATAAACCACAAATCTACAACAAACAGAACACACACACTACCATTAAGTTTTAAAGCTGCGTCTCCTTTGCTTTTACTCCACTGCTGTGCTTGGGGATCAGCCCCATGTATCTTCACACGATACACTGCCCTACAACCAGCGCGTTTTGTTAAGATCATCACAACTTACCTCCAGTCTGCAGACTACCTGAAAGCTGATATTTAAAATAATAATAATAATGAGGGCTGGGCATGATGGCACACACTTTTAATCCCAGCACTTGGAAGGCAGAAGCAGGTGGATCTTTTTGAGTTTGAGGCCAAACCAGTTTATATAATTACAGGCCAACCAGGGTTTATACTGAGACCGTCTCAAAAAGTAAACAGCCAGGACAGCCAGGGCTACACAGAGAGACCCTGTCTCAAAAATAAAAATATAATAGTAACAACAACAACAACAACAGAGCTGTAATCCTTGTAACTGGAAGGTTGGGACAGGAATGTTGCTATGAGTTTAAGTCTGAGGTCAGCCTGGGCTACAGTGAACACATTGTCTTACAAAAATAAAAATGAACGACTTAGCAGGCAGTACTCTTGTTACAGCATTGACTTTTGCAGTATTCTCAAACAGTGAAAATAAAGGTGTAGCTCAGCCTAGGAGAGAAAGTGAAGCAACAAATCCACTCTACCATCAGCACAGAAAGCAAACTGCTCTGTCATGTAACTCGCAAAGATGTCTTATAAAGGTAAAATATAAAAACATCATGTTTCTGAGCATATTCTAGACAAAGATGTTTTATATACACAAAATTAAATGAAAATGCAACTGTAGATAAGTCAAATTCTACCAAGTGCTTACAGAGAGGTCACATTGCATTCCCCATCTCTATAATTAAAAGCATTACAAACCATATTTCCTGAGATTTGATACTGTAACATTTACAGCCCAAATGCCTTAATGTACAATCATTTCAATAGACTCTCCCCTAGGAGAACACAGAAGCGCATCTGTTAAGCGCATCTTTTGCCAGAAGCGCATCTGTTTCTACAATGGAAAAACCAAAATAACTCACTCTACTCCAAATCCTTGTTGGTTCCACGGCTGCCCATATACTCCATAGGGCGGTACTTGCCACCCATTTGCCATATACTGTCCATACTGTTGTGGGTTTCCATACACTTGGCTCCACTGGCCCCACTGACTGTAGTCAACCTAGGAAAAAGCAAATGACTGTTTTAGGGAACAAGAACAAACACCGTATTTGAAGAAAGAGTGGGAGACAAGGAAGAGAAAAACTAAGTAAGCACCCTTCTGTGAATAGGACTCTGTTATCTATCACTGTCTAAGTTTATTGGGGTGGTGACACCTGTAAAAAGAAAGTATTAAGATTCAGTTAATACCGTAAAACAATTTTGAAATAGCATTTTACACAATCAACTGAAAGCAGCTATATGCTTTATTCTCCTGTTTATTTTACAATTCCCAAAGCTCCTATGTAGGTATGTAAGATGGAAACCTTAAAAGATGCTAAGAAAAATTGAATTACCTGTTGGAAGTTTTTAGTCATATCAGGAGATTCTTTACCCCAATAGCATTTCACCACATGTCCTTCGATTGTAGTGCCATTCACAGAGACAATAGCGTGGGCCGCACTCTCATGAGTGGAAAATCTAGGAGGAAACAGTCAAGTTTTGCCTTCATCTTTGAAGAGCTTGGACAAAGAACACAGGAACTCATTAACTGACACCTTTCAGTTGGCATTTTTCTCACATTATGTATTCCATAGGTAAACTGACATCTAGTAAGGATCCAATGACGTAAGTGAAAGGAATGAAGAGGACTCACAAGTACTAATTATCTCAGAGCTTGAACGGTACCTGACAAACGAATAGCCCTTCTCTGGAAAAACTCTTATTTCCATAATTTGTCCAAATGGTGAAAATGTTTGTCTCATAAGTTGATCTATACAAAGAAAAATATACAAAGAAACTGTTTAAAGTTCATGGTAACCATGAAATTGATAACAATAGTGCCAAATATCAACAGAGAAGGGGACTAGGAAACCAGCACTGCACCTGTCAGCCCCGAAGCAATCCCTCCACAGTACACAGTGCAGTTTTTTGGACTTGACTGGTTTACTACATCTTCAAATCTCAACTGCTTAGTGTTAGCTGTAAGAAGAAAGAAAATGAAATCTGGATTGTTATACAGTATTATAAAACTACTTTTTGAGCTAAGGTTATAGCTAATTGGTAGAACATTTGCCTAGCATGTGCAAGGTCCTAGTTAAAACCCCAGCACCACACACAAATCCAATCTTCTGTTCTTATGTAGAATTTTTAAAAATCTTTGTTTTAATAGGATCTTAAAATTTCTATGTAGCCTGGACCTATGTGGACTAGGCTGGCCGCTGCCTCCAAGTACTGGGACTAAAGGCATGCTCCACCACTCCTGGCTATATACTGTTAAGATATATCCCAGTGGGAGGGAATACATTTTTTTTTTCTCAATGTTATGACTTAACACATTGGGGGTGTGAGGTCTCAAATATCCCAGGCTAAGCTTGAACTCATTATGATACTGAAGAGGACTTTGAACTTCTATTTCTGAATGAACTTCCATTCCCAGGTACTAGAACTATAGGCATGAGCAACCACACCTGGTTTGTATGATGCTTTAGAAATCAAACCCAGGAGCCTCATACATCTTAGGGAAGCACAAGAACTTCTACCAACTCAGCTATAGCCTTAGCCTTAAATAGAAATCCCATCTGTAAATAAACCAGTTGGTTCTCAACTTATATCTAAAGCTTCTCTAATGAAATTCAAGGTTGGGTCTTATACTAACTTAAATACTAAGAAATGAAGACATAATGCTACACGGTGTGTGGTCACATCTATACTTGCAGTACATATACAGATCTAACGTACTTTCTTGTGTACTTTTAGGGGCAGGTGGTTTACGTGTGGCCCAATTGGTTCTGATTTGTCGACCTCCCAGCCACTGACCCCCCATATGCACAATTGCATTCTCTGCATCCTGTGAAGAAAAAGAAAAAAAATTTAAACAGCAATCAGAAACAAAGGAAAAAACTTCCTAAGACCTAGCAAGACATAGGAAAGCTGGCACTGCTGCGTCTAACACATGACTTTTCCTGGCTAAAACCAAACATAATTCTCATAATTCGTTTGCTTCCACTAGTCTTGGGCTTTACGTCTGCCTCACTATGCCTTCACCAATGCACAAACACGTTTTAGTAATCTTCCTTCACCGTATTATCATCCTAGCCTTTTCTAGTTACTTTCAAGTTAACAAAAGAACGAATTATTTTCTATTACTAATATGCTGAAGAAATTATATAAAAGTTCTATTTCTAAGTTAACAGCACATTAAGTTTTAATAATTTTAATGAAGCAACTAAATCCAAAACTGAAGATTTTTAATTGAGTTAAATGAAAGGACGTACCAGTTTGTTATAAAAAGATACAAAACCATAGCCTTTGGACTTTCCAGTTGCCATATCTTTAACTACCCGGGCATCCCTGTGAAAAGAAGCACAGCTAAATGAGGGAAGTAAAAGTCACCCTCCAAATAAAAACTAAAAGGAACCACACACACTGTATTGTGAGCATTTTAAAAGTAAACTCCAGTTAGCCCTAATTAACTACAGCCATCCCTGACCTCTCCCTAATGCTTCTTTACCTGTTAGAAAAAAGCAGTAGGACAAAACCATGTAATAATCATGCAACCTAGTCACAGAGCCTGGGCCACTAATCTAACGCGACACTAAGCTAATCTGCCATCAACAGGAGCAACAGTTTCCTTTTCTAATATGCTATTTGCTAGTGTCCTCTAAGACTTACTGAGTCTATAAATTACTTTAACAATGCTAACTACTTTACCATGCAATATCTAAATAGTTAAATGTCTTCTGCCTAGTGATACAAAATATATGAAATATTAAAAAATTGAAAAAGAGGAAAAAATAGGAATTAAAAAGGCATACATGGCCTGTTAACAGATTTCTTTATTTTTCTTGGTCAATTCTCTATCATCATTTTGGAGTTTGGGCAGCTGTAAATTTTGAAAAATTGACATTTTCAGAAATTTAAGAAAGGAGAATAAAAAACTAACAACAACGCTAAGCACACCAGTACGAAAACAACAAATTTACACAGAAATTTTAGTGAGTAAGTTAAAATGATTGGAAATATAGAACTCCACTGAATATAGAATGTTAAAATGTAAATACTAAAATATGTATATATAAATAATGTATAATAAGAATAAATAGAAATGAGAAAAAAAATCTACAACTGAGTTCCAGTGTGCACAGTTCCTTGCAGTTAGCCTTCAAGATCCTGTCCATTCTTATGAGCAATTCTGCAAAATAACCAGAATGCTATTACTTTTAATTGTGACTTGGACTGTAGAAAACTGCAGGTCTCAGGTATAAATAAAGATCAAAAACAGCAACCTGTATCATTTCACACTAATTTTACAACAGTATTACTTACCATTAGATTAAAAAGCAAAGCAAATATCAAAATAGAAAATTAAGAATTAAATCTTTCTTACAATAAGTTAAATCTATAGAACAACAAGTTATAAGTTAATAGAAAAGTTGTTGTTCTTAAAACATTTCTGTAGTTATACATTTAATTTAAATCGACAAATATATAACCAATTCATTTTAATCAAAATTATGACATTTTATAGAACTTGCAACCATCTTTAATTTTCCAATATATTTAATCAAATAACAAAATTTGAGCATATTTTAAAAAAAATCAACCCATATTTGTCCCCTCACTAGCAAAATCAAATATCACTAACAAAAGTCAATTTAATCTCATATCTATTATCTAGACATGAAAACATTTTAATATTGCAATTGTATTATTATTGTATTCTCAAAGTTAAATCTTAAAATGCATTTATCATTATATAAGAACATTTGCAATTTAACCATAAAATACAAGGATTTGCCTAGATCCCCCCCCACTTAAAAACTCCTTCAATAAAAATTTAATACACAATTAAGATAACATTTAGTTTTCATTAACCCAATATTCTTAACCATCAATATTTGAAAACATTTGACAAAGAGCTAGAAGTTTTACCATCTAAATATTTGCTTTAAATGTAACAAACAGAATCACTTAAAATTTCTAAACATATTATACACAAGATTATCTGAAAACAAGACCCCAAACATTGAAATGACATCAACATTTGCAACGACATCTACTCAAAAAACAAAACAAACCAAAAGAAGAAAAGTAAAAACCAAAGAAAAACACACTAACTAGAGAAAGAACCTTGATTCTAATACATGTTACTCATACAGCTCTGCCCATCACTACTGAGTCTGACACTGACTATGATACTTACGATATTTTACCAAAGGGGGCAAATGCTGACTTGATATCTTCTGTTGTAATTTCTGGACTCAAATCCCCAACAAACACATGGAAGTGATCTGAAATCAAAGCATTTGGTAATCAAATACTTAAGAAGTCAGGCAACACTAAAGGAGGGAAAACCTTAGGTAAGCTGGTAAGACTGCCAGGGTTTTGTCGGCTTCCACAGTAAAGCGCAGCAGAAGTACTTACTGGAAGTATCTTTTTTCTGGCTACTTGGTGTTGTTGCCCAGTTTACTTTGACCTCCTAAAAACAAAGATTATATTTAATACAATTATTAGGCATGTCATTATGAACTGTTAACACTGACCACTTAATAAATCACCTATCAAGTTGGATTATTTGTGCAAAGGCACTAGGCTGAATAGAGACCACTCAGTAGCCTATTTTTAATCTTGCTAAGAAAGAATACAGTCTGATTTAACATGCAAACATATACATTCATTGGATGTCACCATCCCATTATCTTACCTTTCCCAAAATTTTTCTCCCATTCATAGCAGCTAATGCAGCAGCTGCATCTCTGTGTTCATAAAATTCCACAAAGCAATATGGGTCATTGCTTGTATGCTGCAAAACAGAAAATCCAACAGAAGAGTTGACCCTTCTGCTATCGGGTTGCTGAGAAGAAAATCCAGGAAAAAACATTACTGACAGCATGGAATGCACAAGGTGAGATTCCATAAGTCTATGAAAGCCTAACACTTAAGACTTAGGCTGAGCCTCCGAGTACTGTTGTATTCCAGCAGAGCCATACAAACAGTAAAGAATCATGACTGTGAGTGTTAAATTAGAATATAGAAGACTGGGGAAGTATAAGGTAGAGCCTCTTACTAGTTTTAAACCTCTCCCTCAGATTTAGTGAGGACTGCTCATTATCACTGCTCTTTTCTTACAGCATTGTCATTATTATAATTATTATTGCTTTTTGGGGTTTTTTTTTTTTTTTTTCAAAACAGAGAAACCCTGCTTTCTGTCCTTGAACTCATTATGTAAACCAGACTGGCCTCAAACTCAAGAGCTCTGCCTACCTCCACCTCCTGTGCGCTGGTGTTAAGAGCACACTCCACAACCATCCAGCACCAAAATTATTTTAAAAGGGTGATTTCTACTTATGGATTACAATCCTTCATATACTATATTTCAGGCTTGTAAGAAAAAAAAAATACAAAAATGTAGCCGGACATGGTGGCACAAACCTTTAATCCTAACACTTGGGAGGCAGAGGCAGGCAGATCTGTGACCAGGCCAGCATAGTCTATATCCAGCATGGTCTATACGGAGTTTCAGGACAGCCAAGGCTAGAGAGAACTTGTCTCAAAAAAAACAAACTATATAGAAATGAGATCATGTTAACCACTGATCAAAACTAGGGTGGTCAGCACTACAATTTACAGCATTTGTATTGTTAACCAGACTAGATGTAATGTAGTCCTTTTTCTAAAAGAGGAAATAAAGAAGAAAAATATAAAAGTTATTGAAACTAGTTAATAAAATGAATCCTCCATCTTTCAAACAGGCATGGTAGTAAGGCATGATTACACACACATGTAATCTTAGCATGAGGGAAGCAGAAGCAGGAGACTCAGAAGTTGAAGACCAACATGGCCTCCACAGGCACACACACATTAAAAGGCAGACCTTTAAAACAAGCACAATACACTGTAGAATACGATGACATTTTGAGTATGTCTTTCAGTGTCAAGCAAACACACTAGTGATCTAGAATATAACTGCTGCAGAAAATGTACATATTCTAGCACATGTTGGGCACAGCTCAGTGGGAGAGCAAGTGTCTAGCATGGGTCAGGGCATGGGGCTTGCTACCAAGGATCTTAAAACCAAGGAACTAAATAAATATTAAGTAAACCCAGGACAAAGCTACACATTCGTGTCACAAAGCACCAAGTTAAAAAAAATGTTCATGAGTTGGAAAATACATAACTAATAAGGATGCTAAGAAATTAGCCCTATCTAAAATAAACAATTTTAAAAAAAAAACTGAAACCTGTATGGATCAGTAGCTCAATGTACATTTTTTATGTCAGGTTAAAAACATTCAGCAGTATTTAATGTAAAATGTCCTAAGACTAATATGTCTAATATGTAGTCTCTTTCTCCTCCTCTCCCTCTCCCCCCCCCCCCCGTGTCTCTGTCTCTCTGTCTCTCTCTCTGTCTCTGTGTCTCTCTCTCTCTCTCTCTCTCTCTCTCTCTCTCTCTCTCTCTCTCTCTCTCTCTCTCTCTCTCTCGTACAAAATCCCATTGTCATAGCCAGAAGACAAAAGAAAGAAGCAGAGAAAGGAAACACTCAGGTTTCCCCTGTGTGTGGAAGAATGAGTATTTACCAGATACACTCACTGACGATGGGCAGACAGACCACAAAAAAACAAAAACAAAAACAAAAAAAAACAATCTGGGCCAATCTTGGAGCACATATTTAATTCCTGCAGGCAGAGGCAAGTGGATCTCAGAGTTCAAGTTTGAAGCCAGCCTAATCTACATAGCAGATCTAGGCCAACTAGGGTTATATAGTAAGATCCTGTCTCATTTTAATACAATGATATATAAAACCATCACACAGATTTTAGGAAACCAGTATATTCATGCAGAGTAATACCAATTTCATCTAAGCAGAAACAGGCCAGCTCCTATATGTTCATATTGATACTTTCATATTCTGTGTGCGCATGTCTTGTGGCTCTCCTTATCTGTGGGTAAAGTGTTCTAAGACCCTAACAGATGCCTGAAATCTATGATAGCATCAAGTCCTCTTTATACTATTTTTCTTATAATGCCTATTCCATCTTGTGTTGACTCTGACTGGCCAGAAACCCCAGTCCATCGTAACAGCGCCGTAGCCTCAGCGCCCTAAGTGGGCTTTAGGTGCAACAGAAAAACTTGGGTTATTATTTTTTCCATTTTTTTACACTTTCACCAAAGATTCGCTCCTACTGTTCATATTCAAACTCAGCATGTAATTTTCTTTACTTATTAGCTGGAGAATTTTTACCTTTTCATCTAAAGGACACACTTTATGACTGGTCTTTGGGATCTGATTGTCAGCATTACTTCATACTGGAGCCATCATTAAGGACAAGTTATTGGAACATGAGCACTACACAGACACTTTATAGTCATCTGACGACAGTTACTAAGTGGGTAACTGTGGCGGGTAGCATGCACAATCTGAGTATGTTGGACACAACTCTTGTGTGTCTCATTCTGGACACTAAGAGATTCCACCACACAACTCAGTTTTGTAATTCACAAGTTTTGAATTGGGATGGGCATGGTGGCACCTGCCTTTTATCCCAGCATTCAGGAGACAGAAACAGGTGGATCTATGCTAGTTTGAGGTCAGTCTGGTTCACACAGCAAGCTCCAGAACAGCCAGGGACCCTGTCTCAAAAACAAAAACCAAACTTATAAAGTGTTTCCTTGTGAAATTTTCCATTTCCATTTATATTTTGAACTGAAGCTGACCTTGGGTAAGGGAAGACACTGTATTTAAACATTCACACGGCACTGATTGAGCCGTGTTTAAATTCAACTGTCAGAGGTTCAAATTTTTAATGTTTGTCTTAAAATTAGAGATTATATGTATATACACATTGCATACCATTATACAGTGAAAACTAGAGTCTATGAATAATAGCTAAGGAAAAAAAAAAAAAAAAAACCAAAAAAACAAAGCCAGTGGATGTGGTTGCCCAGGACTACAGTCCCACCACTTAGGAATATCACCACTTGTTCAAGGACAACATGGTGAGTTTCATTGCTACATAGCAAGACCTGTCTCAACAATACAGACCAAATAAAAAGAAGTTATAAAACAAAAGAAGACTTTATTTTGTTTTATTTTTCAAGACAGGGTCTCTCTGTGTAGGCCTGGCTGTCCTGGAACTCGCTCTGTAGACCAGGCTGGCCTAGAACTCATAGAGATCCACCTGCCTCTGCCTCTCAAGTGCTGGGATTAAAGGTGTGCACCACCACTGCCCAGCTACTCAGTATTCTTTATATAACAAAATCAAATGTGTAAAAGAAAACTGTCTAGATGTTAGATAATCCTTTCTGGAGTCTATGTCCTTTAGAAACTTCCTACCTAAACCACTGCCAAGCAACACTCTACCAATCAGTTGAGTCCTTACCTTAATGACTCTGGTCACCATTACTGATTGGATAACATAAATGTCAAAACAGATATATGACAGATTTTAAAACTACAGGTTCAAATCTAGGTATTAGAATACATGACTGAGTTAGCTGTAAAGAGTTCTTCTCATTCCTCAAATGTCTGTATACACACACAGATTTTTTTTTAAAAAAAACATTGATCAGATGAATCAAGACTATTCTAGTGACTCTTTCCTTTCTCCATCCTTTGCATTCCTGAAGGCATTCACAGCCATTGCCATCAAGCTGACCAGACACTGAAACTGCACGCTAACTCACCAGTGACCTCTCTGCCACCTGATCTCTCTTCTTCCACACAATTCACAATAACTGACCATCATCTTCCCTCCTGTAAATTGTCTCTTCTGTTGGTGACCCACTTCCTCACTGTAGGCTGTTTCAGAAGGCCTGTCACTCCAGCTTAACTCTGTCTGTGACTCTTGAATGCTGAGTTGTTCCAAGCTCTAGGTCTCAGACCTCAGGCCCTCCATTTTCCTCTATCACCTTTTCCTACATAACTAGGTAAGATTACCTAGTTCCATGGATTAAAAGTTACTATATCCTTCAGCACTGTTCTCTCTGCAGTTCCAAACTCACTTATCCAACTGCCTACATAAAACCTCCATTTGTATAGGCAAAGTGTAACTTAAATTTAACACTGCCAAAACAAAATTCTTGATTGCCACCACTCCCCCATCCATCCTGTGCCTTTCTCAGTCATTCCCATTTTAGCAAGAAGCATGTTTACTCCCACATGATTGCACTGACAAGAATCTTAAGTCTCCCCTGATTCCTATAACATTCTAGTCCTATTGTTCCTACCTCCAAAATAAAACCTCTAAATGTACTACTGTCTTTCTTCACTACCCTTCTAACACCCAGCAAGCCATCATTTCTTATTCAGACAAGCAGAATAAACCCACCTGGTTTTTCTCCTGCTCTTGTATCCTACACCCCTCTACAAATTATTTTCCACACAGACCGTTTTAAATTTACAAATTAGACTCTGTTTTCTCCCTGACTAAACCTCTCCAATGACCTGGCATTACAATCTCAACTCTGTCCTGGCCCATAGTACCCTATGAGATGCTGAATCCTGCCTGTCCCAACAACCGCTCACTAGAGTCCAGTCATCCTCTTTTCAAGTTGAGGGCTTTGCTGTTTTGCTTTCCCTCTGTTCTAGTCTTTAACTCAGACGATAGCATCTTGATATTCTTGCCTAGACTAAGAGAGGTGAGGTCTTGCCTTCCACGTGTCCTCTGCCTCATCCTCCACTCAGTCATCACAGAACACTTATTCACTCCATGGCTCTTCTCTCTATTCATCTGGAACTTCCTTTGCTTTTCCACTGTGTTGACAATAGTGCTCATGAAAAGTATTTTTAGTAATGAAAGAATGCAGTCTCAAAGTTAGAAATGAAAACAAGGAAAAAATATACACAACAGAATGTGTCATCAATTAAGAGATTAAAAAGCCAATGTTCTTCACAGATTTTTTTTTATAGTTCCCCATTTTAGACTGAAACACAAGTTCCTTACAAAGCAGTATGGTTCCATGCCCTTCCAGACACTCGTCTTATTACCTGCTGGCATTTCTATGACTAATCCCATTTCAAACTCCATCTATACACCTCCTAAACAAGAAAGAGACCTCTGGTTTCTCTTTTTCACAGGCACTCCTCTTATACCACAGGCTCCATCGACACTCTTCTCTTCACAGATCTTCTTCCTCAGACTTCACTGCAGAAGTGTCTGTTATCCTTTGGGTTCCAGTCTGACTCCCAGTAGAAACTTCCCATGACCCACAACCATAGCAGATATTCACCGTAAGTTCCCACCACACTTTAAGCTAAATGATCCCTAGCTTTCTATTCTATATCCTATGTATTGACTTTAGTCCCCTACCAGCCCTAAAATCTTATCAGGAGAGGAACTCTTATTCACCAATAGATTCTTAGCACTTACCACAGTATCTGGTATACAGCAGTCAAAAAAAAAAAAAAAAAAAAAAGATAAACAGGCAGAAAGGAAGAAAAGAGTAACTGATACAGGAGTCACTGTATACAACTAGAGTCTTAATGAGAAAAGTAAATTTTTTTCTTTGAAAATAAGACAAAATGTTAGATTTTATTTTGGTACTAGGGGTTGAACCCAAGGCCTTGCATATCATGAGTACATGCTGCTCTACCACTGAGCTACATCTCTAGAGCAAGTAAAATTATTATGCAATTTAAATTCCTATCTGCAGAAAGTTCTTCAGGCTTTAGTATTTTCTAAAAGATACATAAGATGCTTGCTGCTCCACTGTGCACATAATAACCGAATGCTGACTTCAAAACATACTAAACCTGACCTTGAAATGTAGACTGAATTATGAGTATTTGCATTGGAGTATGTAAAATACCATCATCTGCCATCTTTCCCAGACAGACTGTTGACAAGCAGAGTCACCTGAGGGTGACTCCGTCAGCACTGGGAAGGATCGGTGCCGAGTCTTGGCCTTCTCACACCAGACTTCACTCCAGACCTAGATTACTAGCCAAATCAACCGATTACGTCAATACCACAACGGGAATCTCTCCAACAGAATAATCTGAAGCTTAAATTAAAATGAATTTTAGAATTTTAGAATCAACTCATGTATCATCTAAAAACACTCAGTATCAGGGTAACAGATGGCACATCTAGCCAGGAAGACCTTACCTCTGTTATCATTTTACAGCTTTTACAGGGTCCGATCTGACTGAATAACTGAAGAATAAGGACTTCTGTCACATCTCTGGAGAGGTTACCTACGTATCTGAGAGAGAAAACAAAAAACAAAACATTATTAGCAATGTTTCTTTAGCTACACCTGTAATATGTTATTTTGTCATCTTTTATTTCAAGTCCCTGTCTTTGATAAATGTATCCAGTTATGCCTAGCCCTATAATAGCTATATTTTCTATTTTATAATAATTTACACCACAAATACTGATTTACTAAGACATCTTGATGAACTAATACTAGACAGTAGTTGTTAGTGGGCTCATCTTAACGCTGCCAACCAAAACAATTACATGAACAAAGAAGAGAGTAGGAGTTCAGTTCTAGCAAAACAGAGAGTAGGTGGGGTGGGGAAGCTGGGGTCTGTTCCACTTTTGGCTAAAGAAGCCTGTTACTGATGGATGGCACACCTTCACTGCTTTAAGAAAAAGGGAATTGAATAATTTAAACTTTCTCATTAAAAAAAAAGTATCAGGATCAACAAAATACAATTTCACGAGGATAACAAAAGTTTAAGAAGAGTTCTTTAGAAATTCAGAGAAAAATTAAGATAAACTCAAAAAATACTTTTAACTGAATATTTTAATTGAAAGGTTTGAGGATTCTTTTCCTCCCAAATTACCTATTGATTAAAAATGTTAACAAGAAAAAAGAAAAGTCATCACCTTACCCCCAAGAGATGACTACCTTGGTTTCTGTCTTACACTATGGGTTTAACTTAGCTCGGTAAATTGCCAAAAGTCTTTCTGGTTCTCAACAAACACCTTAAATGAACATTTTCACAAACCACTCCATAAACCAAAATATTACTTGTCAAATGTGACATAGTTTCTTCTGGGAAATTAAAGGACACCATTTTACTTTTCTAACCACAATACAACATTAGAAAACAGTGCTGAGACTAAAATTAGGCTTGCAACAGTTGCCACATTAAATACATAAAAAGCTTTCAAATGAAACATGTTAAAAGGAAAAGGGCAAGAGAAAGCTATGGATAAGAAAAACCTAAAAAAGATGGGTTAAGAATGGGTAAGGAAGGTGGCCCAGACATTAAGCATGCCTGATGTTCTTGCAGAGGACCGAGTTCAGTTCCCAGCACCTAGGTCTGGCAGCTCACAATGCCTGTAACTCCAGTTCCAGGGAACCAACACTCTCTTCTGGCCTCCTCCCACACCTTTGTGCTCACATGTATGCACATATAATGCACACAGACACAAGCACACACACACACATACACGCACACATAAAAAAGAAATTAAGAAGAAAATGAGCAGCAGCTTCCCAGCTTACTGAGAACTTCACAGTGGTAACCAACAACATCAGGACACATGTTCTAAGGCTGAAACACAAGTCCTGTGCTACTGAAATAAAAGAACAAGCTAGCAGACAAACTGGTTTAATTCTAGCATGCCATCTTTTCCTTATAACTTAAATGGAGCTGACCCACTATAGGCCATGCAGTGATTTTTTTTTCCCTTCTCAGTAGCAGCAAATAGTTAAAGGATTATGAACTAGCTATAAACACCTACTTGATCCTTTTCACTCATAGTGGCTTTATGAGCCTGTGACTATGGAATAACTTGATTTTGTAAGAGACCCATTCTAAAGAAAATGACCAAGTAATCTATATTCATCTAAGCAGTCTAGTGTGCTCATTTCTGGGAGAGGACAAGGGTTAGCAGTGATTTTTAAATGTGAAGCTAGCTAGTAACAAAAAATAAACAGAACATCATTTTACTATAGCAAAGTTTTGATGATTAAAACAGGTTTAAGTTCAGGTTAATGTTTTAAAACATTCATTTAAAAGAAAAAAATGCATGTTACTTTTCACAGCTAAGTCACAATAAAAGCTGTTTTTATTTAACAAGCTTTTCATTCTAAGTCAACCCATTTCCAATCTGTGAGGGATATATTTGATTTCCATATCTAGCACTGTCAAAGATCAAAACTGCTAACATTTAGGTTTAGAATGCCATGAAATATTTATAGAAAAGTCCAGTGCTGAGTTATCCTATTTTTTCAAATACTTACACTAGGATTTAACTGCTAAAGCAGACTAAGTTTTAAAACATACAAAGCCTTCCATGATAGAGGACACTGTAATCTGTTAAGATGAAAAGGACACAATCCAGTATATAACTTCAAATACATTTATCTAAACTTTAGACTGACTTTTCTACTAAAGGTTCTGTAATTTATGTATATAATAGAAGCACAATTTATATTGTGCTCCCACCATCTTTGGTAGCTTATTGAATTGATATGTTTCTCTCCAAATAATATTTTCTATACTGCACCTTCTGCTGCAGCTAAGTAGTAGTATATTCTAAAGTTCCAAGTTTTTAAATATGCAGTCTCTACCAGAAGAACATGTACAAAACAGTAGAATGGCTTGAGTTCTTATAGTAACAGAAAACACTCAGGAAATTCCAAAACCATTTTTAACTCAAGGAAAAATAAGGAAAATGCATACCTTACAGTCTATTTTGTCTTCTAAGAACAGGAACTGTAGGGACTGAAGCATTAATAACTGAAATGATACCTTTATCCCTGACATTGGGTCTAAGTGTCATTGGAGACTAGAAAACTTGGCAGTTTCACAGCAGGCAGAAGTTCACACTGCCAATGAACGACTTCCTATGTCCAACGAGGCAGAAATTAACCACACTGCACCTTGCAGAAAGCTAATGACAGCTTTTCCACCAAATGTGCTCTCGCTCTAGAAAGTAACCCCACCAAAACTGAAATTACCAGTCCTTTTAAACAAAATATAGTGGGGCTACATTTCCATAAAGGCAGTTTTTCCATTATTCTTAACAAGTTCCTATACAAAAGATTTTCAACAATAACCCTCATAGCCCTCTAAAGGGTCTAAGTTGTCACTATTTCAGTTTAGGAAGGCAGCACAGTAGAAGAAAGGCACAGGCACAGTAGAGCAGGGTCACTAACCTGAGCAAGGGCCTTTAAAGGCTGCACCCACACACACTTTGAAGAGACAAAGGTGATTAAGTTGAACCAGATTGATTACAGCCACAATAGAGCTAAATCAATGGTGTGGCTAAGGCTATGAGATCCTTAGATTGTGTTCTTCTGCCTTGCTCACACATCTTCAGAACACACTCTAAATTGATGGTTTATTTCCTCTTTCTTACTGAGTATCAAGGAAGAATAAATAGTCTTATTGGGTTGCATCAGTTTTATCCTAGAGCCACAGTTTCTAGGGTTTTAGTACACCAAACAGAGGACTAAACTGCAATTGACTGATATAATTTAGTGTTGAACTGTGGGTTCAGATACCACAGATAAATCACTACACTGCAAAAACACAACCCAAGGTTGAAGTGTATCCTACAAGGCTGGTCTACTTCAAACACAAGTATCTCAAGTACTATGATCTCATTGGTTTGTTTTTAAGATCACTAATAACCCTAAATAAATGTCAAATAAGAATGAGAACACCAGAAAACAGACCTTTAAAGCAACTATATGACAAACAGGATTTCAGACTCAACATCAAGGCAATTCTATACCACTTTAAATACCATCAAATAAATTAGTAATACTGTAGATAATGAATATTTAAAAACCTACCTAGGCTATAAACACCATATTGTTTTCTGAAGATAACCATATGTCTTAGCTTGTGTGTGTCTGTAGGAAGAAAACCTTACTAGTAACACACAGGCATTTTAAAGTAAACAAGTTAAGATAAGCTTTATTTAGAGTACATAATTTAAAACCATAGTAGCCACTTGAGAAGCCTAATCCATAGATCACAATGCAAAATATAGGCCCTTCATAAGTAAAATCATATCCTATTAAACATTTACTTCGATGTCAAGACTTTACATTAGGTTTACATATATATATATATATATATATATATATATACATGTATGTATGTATGTGTATATACACACACACACATATATATATAAACAAACAAACTTCAGGAAGTATGACAATACCTGTAATTTAAATCAATCAAAAAATTTAAAAACCAGACAACACTACTTTAACCAAAGTACATTTGTAAAAAATTTGAGCACCTCTTATTTTTCAGAGTGAACTAAGTGCAGGAAAGGTTAAGTCCTAGGAAGCTGTACAGTTCTTATACTTAAAAACATAACAAAAACACCTCGACTTCCCATGGAGAAAAGTGGGAAAAGGAAGGTATATAAACACATACTGATATACAGGAACAATAGAGCTAAGATGTTTATTCACTCATATGTATACATCACAGATTTAGGTAACCAAACATAGACAACTGAAATGTCTTTCAGAAAAAAAAAGAGATCTGAGATGATAAATGTATGAAATATTAAAATTGAGCTCTGGTCTAAAGGAGATCTGATAATGTGGATGCGAAGAAATTACAGGAATTAAAAAAAACAGAAAAGGAATACTATGTAACAGACAAAAACAAGAAACCTCTTCTAAGGAACAAATAGATGCAGTTAATGAGACATGAGAATTTACCAATTATCCAGTAGCTATTATGATGCAATGATGACATTTCAGGTATTTTAGATACAATGTAACTGTCATCTTCCTTGAATATATACTTGCTAGGCCTTTCCCAGATACTTGCTAGCTTTCCCAGATGCTGGAAGATCTCACACACACAAAGATTTTCATTCAGGGGGTATGATATGTTTAGGATGTTTTCAAGTTAAAGAAAAAAAAAAAAAAAAGATGTTTTCAAGTTCCCCAAGCCAGATGTTAAGAGAAATAAAAATGTAAAATATAAACAATGCTCAAAAAAATCTGTATCAACACTGAATATACATATGGACCTTCTTTACTGAACATATTTTCTGTGCTACGCATGAAGCTCTGAGAAGCTAGCTAGTCAGAGGTCCTGAATGTCTATCCACCGTCGTCGATTCCCCAAAAAGTACTTTCCCCATCAGCTAACCCAGCCAAGTGGACTCTGACCATCATACCAATCAATAGTAGGCAGTGGGAGGCAAGAGAGACAAAGCAGTAGGCTGACTCTATGTATTTACTCCAGGCAGGAGTAGTAGGCCTGGAGAGGCTGGGAAAACCCAAGGTGCTCACTTTGAACAATGAATTGGAAATTACTCAGACTAAGGAAGAAAAAAAAAAAAAAAAAGAGTGCCACACTATTTGGAAAGGAATACAGACGCTGAGTCATCACTCTGCATGGGAGGGGGGGCCCGGCGGGGGGGGGGGGTAGGGAACGCCAATTAAGCGGTTGGAAGATGCGATTCATTCATTAGATTGGGCTTCAGGTGAAACCCGACAGCTATACCGCGAAAAATAGCACTCAAAAGACAGGCAACAAATAGCGGGAGCAGACATCCCTTTATCCAACTCCGATGGTCCGGACGCACAAACGGATTAGGAAGCGGCATCACTAACTGAGCGAAAGGAGTTTAACTGGTTGTCAGTTTGGCGCAGTAAGCGCTCAAAGTAAACTTCGTTATCCAAGGGACAGAGGTGGTGCACGGCGGCGAAAAGCAATCACTTTGGCACTTCAAAAGCAGCAGGCGCTAGGCGGGTGTTTCTGACAGCGTGGGGCACGTGGGGCAGAAAGAGACAAGGGGCTCCTCTGGTTAAAGAGTGGTAGACTGGGGAGAAGGACTCGGAGCGACTGAGGCTGAGGACGTGGACTGCTGAGGACGTGGACTGAGGCTAAACGTTCAAGCCAAAGGATGCAGTAGTGGTCCCACCCCCGCCAAGCCCTGCCCCCGTAGGGACCCACAGCTCCTGGCTCAGCCCGGAGCCCCCAGAGCACAGGGGGAACAGGAGCTCTCCCGCGCCTGACAGCCTCAGCCGTGCACAAGCCCAGCCAAGCAAGAGTGTGCAAAAAAGGGGTCGGGAGGAAAAAGTCGAGACAAGCCCTAGACCCTAGGAAGTGACTGTGTTTGGGGGGAAGGGAGGGCTTCCTTCTCTGGGAAGGGGGACAGATGAGGAATGCACTTCACAGCCGCGCCACCGCGACGCCCGGCTCTCCGCTTCTAGTCCCGGTCTCCTGCTCTCCCTCCCTCCCTCCGCTTCCCGCAGTGCCCGGGCCACTCGGTGCCTGGCACCCCGGGTCTCGGGTACTCACAGAGTCCGGGGCTGTCCGTCGTCTTCCATCATGGTGGGTGCGACGGAGTGATCCCGGGACAAGGGGGAGGGCAGGGCTGGGGAGGGGAGGGGGCGGGAAGGAAGGGGAGGGGGGCTCCGGGCGCCGGCTGGGGACAGAGGAAAAGGTACTGAACCCGGCTCTCGGGTCCGCTCCCCCCAGCCCGCTCCGGACACTGCGCTCCAACCAGGAGGAGCAGGAGGAGGAGGAGGATGAACAAAATGGCCGCCACCACCAGCCAGGCAGGAAACGCGGCAGGGCGCAGGCGCGGCCCGCCAGGTCACTGCTCAGGCCAGCCGCGACGGCCTGTCCGGCAAAAGTAGCTAAAGAGACAGAAAGCCCGGCCAAAGAGTACACCCTGCGACTGGACACGACGGAGCACGTCGTCGCTGTGGGTCTGCTGGATGGTCAAGACCTATCCGGGTCCAAGAGAGACTCAACACAGAGAGAAAAGCCGCGAAACCAAGTCTCCGGGAATTGCGGTCCCGGGAAAGTGGGGGAAGCCCTTCTCCAGTGGCCTTCTGGGAACTGTAGTTCAAGGCAGACCCTGCGCCTGCCGGAGCGCGAAGGAGAGATTTCTGGGTAGTGTAGTCGTACGTGAGGACGTGCCGCGACTAAGTAGTCGGCGTGCCGGGATAGAGCGAGGAATAAAAGGCGGGCGGCCGAAATGAGAGAGGAGCTGTCCGGGAAGTAAACTACAAATCCCAGAGTGCCTCGCGCCGGGGCCCGCCCCAGGATCGCTCTTAGCATCTTAAGGCTCTTCTGTTGGTCCAGTGTGAGCTTCTGCTCCGCCTCCGTCCAGCCCCAGAGCGGTTTCTTCAACTGCAGATCAGGCGGTGTGCTGGCTCCGCGTGGTTCCTCCGTCAGCCGGCCTTGCCCGCCTCTACTCTCAGAACTGCTGGTCCGTGTTCAACAACCGACGCCTCACGCGACGGGCAGAAGAGAGGCAACTCTGAACCCGGAGAGATGTAGCGGACATCGGGCTACACCAGATCCAGCCTTGTCTTTGAGCACGTGTTCTAACCAGATAGGCCTTTCTAGACTATACCGCTTGTAACTTGCTTTACAAGTTCCACAAGGATCGCTACCCATTATCTCATCGGATTAGTGGGTAAGGCTGCAAAAGAGCAGCCCCTCATTCAAATGGCTTGTACCGCTCTTTCAAATCCCTACTTAAAACTTAAATATTCGCGTGGTGGCGCACAGTACTACTGATCAGGAAGATAATTGGATTTAAGGCCAGCCTAGAAATAGATACCAAGACCTTATCAAAAACTAATAATCAATGAAAACAGCAAAGAGGCTCAACGACCAGGTCTCATGTCAAAACATAGTCTCGAGTTCGGTTATTGGAGGACACAGGCTGCTAGTATTGAGATGCGCTAAAGCAAGAGAGGAGATAGAATCATGACAATCTACTGGATGTACACATTTGTGGCTGAGGCCGCTAGGGGTCAGACGAGGGGATGGCATTCCCTGAGACTGGAGTTAACAGTGGTTGTGAGCTACATATGAGTGCTGAGAACCAAACTGGAAGCCACTGTAAGAGCAAGTATGCTCTTAACCAGCTCTCCCGTGCCCCCAGCTGCACACTGTCTCATTGAAGGAGAGAAAAAGTCTGGTGGCCAACAGAGAGCTTTGGAGTAGCTTATAGGTCTGCTTAGCTGCATTCTGAAACCCTACATGAATTTACAGGTACAGTGGGAGATTGGAGGCTGCTTCTCCATGAGCCTAGGAAGGAGAGAGTCTGAATGAAAAAGGGATTATATCCCAAAGTGAAAAGGAAAGAGCAACTGGGCCTGGTGGCGCATGCCTTTGATCCCAGCACTTGGGAGGCAGAAGCAGGCGAATTTCTGAGTTCGAGGCCAGCGTGGTCTAGAGTGAGTTCCAGGACAGCCAAGGCTATACACAGCAAATCCTATCTCGTCTCGAAAGAGCCAAAAAATTAAAAAAAAAAAAAAAAAAGGAAAGGAAAGAACTTCAGAGAGCTTCAGAAATCTACACAAGTGAAAAAGGGGGGTGTGGGGGGGGGAAGAGGTGGGGATGGCACCAAGCTCAGCCTCAGCCATACAGTTCCCATCCACTTCCAAAAGGCAAGCCAAGTGAAATGCAGGCAGTCCTATACCCAGCACAAGCCCACGACCCTTGCAAGCCTTAAATCCAGGTTTGACACAGCAGTAATTGCCCCAGCAGAAAAATTCAACAGCAGAGAGACTCTTATCTTGTCACACTGTATGACTCAGAGGCCAGTAGCCAGAAGCAATCTGAAGGGAGAATCTATTTTTAAAAACAGCTACCTGGGGACCTGAAACCAGGGAGCGTCCACAGAGCCTCAACCTGTTAGCATCCCAAGATAAAGAGAGGTCCACACATGCTGTGTAGAGAGCAGGAAAGCTAGTCACCAACAAACCAAAGGATGCAGGTGACAGTATGTTCTCAGGCTGGGAAAACCATGGAGAAATTATTAGGTGGTTATGAGACCCATGGGTGGATCAAATTCTAGAGTCACCTACCTGTTACTACTGTTAGTGCTTAAGGATACTGACATTCCAAGGGGTGTTTCTGATACCCACAGCTGGATCCCTCCAGCAGGGTGGCTAGTATTCAGGAGGTCTTGTAAGCATGAAGCTGGGGCCTCTAGCTGTCCCAGTCTCAGTGCTGTGGCTGCAGCTCATACCCCATTGCATTTAGGAGATACCCTTCAGCTAAAACACTCATTATCCCAGCAGTGTGATGTGGAGAGTCAGGACAGAGTGAGAAAATCTGCCTGTCCACAGAATGTAAAACTTGACCAGCAGACATCCCTGCTGCACAAAAAAGAAAAACAGCCACTGTGAAGACAGATCTGGGAGACGGGAAACAATCGGTACCCATTCCGCAGCATCATAAGCCATAGGAAAGCCAGAGTCTCGCTTCAACTGACACCCCCTCCTTATGCTGCACATACAATCTTTCTTTTTCTGAACTCTTTATTTTTCAGAGATTGTCAATTTGGGGTATGTGTATGGGTAAGTGCACATGTATTGCATGGCAGTTCCTAGAGAGGCCAGAAGCATGAGCTGCCCCTGAAGCTGGAGGCAGTTAAGAGTTGCCCAACAATGTGGGTACCAATACTGAAACTCGGGTCCTCTGCAAGAGCATTGTGTGCTCTTAACCACTTAACTTGGTCTCCAGTTTTTTGAGGACCTGGAAAGAAGCCATTCTAATGCCTCATCTTCCCAGTAAGAACCTTCCATTCCCCAACCTAAGCCCCACTTGTTACTTAGCCTCTCTGGGTCTGTGAATTGTAGCATGATTATCCTTTACAGCTAATACCCACTTATAAGTGAGTACATATGTTTCTACGATATAACATGTCAGCAATACAAAAAAATATCTTGGGATAGCTCAGTTGGTTGAACTGAGGCCACAAGTTCAATCTCTAGCACAACAAACATTGGTTATAACCATGCACACGTGTAGTTGCAAAACTTGGGCGGTGAAGAAGGCAGGAAGACCAGAAGTGTAAGCTCTATAGTGAGTACAAGGACATTCAGGGATACATGAGAATCTGTCTCAGAACATACAAAGTAAACATTTAAAGCTCTGATGAGAAACATTAACTCATTTATAAAGGCAGAAGAACATCAGATCCCATCAGCAATGCTCAAATCCAGGGAAGCATGGAATGGTATATTTCAGCCCTGAAAGAAAATAATTGCCCATCAAGATTTCTGTAGCTAACAAAGCTATCTTTTAAATTTCACAGGCATTTCAAGTCAAGCATAGACTAATACCGTACCGTACATGACGGTCGGACCAAGGCTGGAGAAATACTTAAAAGAATGTTATACAGAGGAGAGGGAAAGTCTCAGTCACAAATCACAAAAAAAAAAAAAAAAAAAGAATTTCATAAGACGAATAGCTGAACAAATTAAAACTAAGAAGGAATCCATCATGATCTACACAGTAATCCAGGGAACCTCTGATACTGATAGGGGAGAAAGTAAAAAACAAACAGTAATCCAACCAATGAGAGAAACAGTGGACAAAATTACAGTAGTTAGGATGCATCTCTCATACTAGTGCCCTTAAATATAAATAACCCCACCTTGCCAATAAAGCGATGCAGAGTGTCTAACTAGATTTAAAAGACTATATCCAACTATCCGTTGACTGCAAGAAACACATCTCAGTGATGAAGGCACTAACAGACAGAGTCGAAGAATGGAAAGCAAGCAAGGGGAAACAAAAGCATGCTGGCATAGCCATTCTAACATCGGATAAAGTAGATTTCAAAATTAAAGAAATGAAGGCCTCTATATATTAATAAAGGAGAAAATGCATAAAGAAGACACTAAATTGTGTATATGTAAAAAACAATCCATTTTTCCTTCCCATTCCCTGCTCCCAGATTGATGACTCGAGACTATTTATTAATAAATGCCTTGGCCACAAGCTTTGGCTCATTCCCTGACTAGCTTGTAATGTATTTAACCCATTCAAATTAGTTAGTTGGTTAGTTACCTCTCCTGCAGTCCCAACCTGCTTCCTTTGTGTATTCCAAGCATCTTGCTTGGACCTTTTGCACCTCTATCTCCTAGAATTCTCTCTCTTCCTGCCAGTGTCCCACCTTTTTCTTGCCTCAACTCATTGGCCATCAGCTTTTTTATTGACAGGTGATGCTTTTAAGAGATGATAGATAGATAGATAGATAGATAGATAGATAGATAGATATGCATGGATTCTGATATTGAGTGGTTCTAGTATCCTAGATAGGTAACACAAACTAAAAATAAAACCTCAGTTAAATACATCATAGATCAAATAGACTTAACCAGTATCTTCAGGATATTCCATCCAACAGAAACAATATGCATTTTTCTTAGCAGCTATGAAACATTAAATAGACCATAAAATAGACCACACTCAACATCATAAAGTCTTATCAACTGCACAAAATAGTATCTCTTATTAGATAATAGTGCAATCAAACTAGAAATCGATTGCAAGAACTATAGAAACTATACAAATGCATAGAAACTAAATAACACACTCTGGAATAGCATTGAGGAAATTAGAGAGGAAATGTTAGTTTGCAAAAGCAAGTGAAAATGAAAGCACAACCTTTGGGATATGTCTAAGGCAGTTCCAAGAAAACACTCATAACTATGAGTGTGTGGTGGCTATTCCTGGTTGTCAGCTTGACTACATCTGGAATGAACTATGATCTAGAAATGGAGGGTACACTTTTGATCCAGATCTTAAGGCTGGAAGACACAAGCTTCTGACCCAGACCTTGACATGGCTTGACACCCACTTTTGAATGAGATCTTGGGGCATAGTGGTCATGAACAGCTTAGGTCCAGGCAAGGTAGTACATGCCTTTAATCCCAGCAGATCTCTGAGTTCAAGGCCAGCCTAGGACAGAGCAAGTTCCAAATCCAGGCATGGTGGCACATGCCTTTAAGACGGCTATGCCTTCTGCTGGAGGCCTACATAAGGACAATGGAAGAAAGAAGGCTCACTCTTCGAAGCCTGCTTGCACTTACTTGCCAGCACTTCTGTTGGAACTTAATTCTTCAGGAATCCAGCTTATACAAAAGACCAGCTGAAACAACTAGCCCTGTGGGACTGAGCGACTACTAACCCTGATTCTTGGACTTCCCATTTGCAGTTGCCCATTGTTGGGTTAGTTGGACTGCAGACTGTAAGTCATTACGATAAATTCCCTTTTTTTTTTTTTTGTGGTTTTTCGAGACAGGGTTTCTCTGTGTAGCCCTGGCTGTCCTGGAACTCACTTTGTAGACCAAGCTGGCCTCGAACTCAGAAATCCGCCTGCCTCTGCCTCCCGAGTGCTGGGATTAAAGGCGTGCGCCACCACGCCCGGCTACGATAAATTCCCTTAATATGTGGAGACCTTCCACAAGTTCCAAATACAGAGTGCTTACATCAAAAAAATGGAGAAATCAATGGTGCACCTTGGGTTTTCAGAGAAATAAGAACAAACCCAAAGCAGCAGGCAGAAAGAAATAACAAAGGATAGAATTTAATGAAATTAGGAGTAAATTGATAATTCACAAAGCTCATCAGGCAAAGAGGTGGCTCTTTGGGAAAGACTGACAAACCAAAATAGTTAAGAGAAAGAAAAGATACAAATCCATTAAATTATAGATGAAAAGGAGGGAGGTTGCTATAGATGCCAATGAAATGGAGAGAATCATTAGAAAGTATTTAGAAAACATTTAAAAAAAACTAGAAGAAATGATTAAGTTTCTAGCCATATATAACTGAAATCAAATCAAGAAGATATAAACAGCTTAAAGACATCCATAACCATCAGTAAGATTGAAGTAGTAGAAAACAAAAACAAAAACTTTCCAAAAAAGAAAAGGCCAGGGCCAGATGGAATCACTGTTGAATCTACCAAATCTTTACGGAGGAACCAACATCATTGTACCTCAAACTTTCATAAAGTGGATAAGGAAGAAACACCACCAAAAGCAACCTATGAAGCTAGTTTTACTCAGATACTAAAACCAAATAACACAACGAAGAAAGGAATTTGTACACCAATTTCCCTGGTGAATATAGATATTAAAAAGTCTTAGTCGGGCGTGGTGGCACACGCCTTTAATACCAGCACTTGGGAGGCAGAGGCAGGCGAATTTCTGAGTTCAAGGCCACCTAGGGGTCTACAGAGTGAGTTCCAGGACAGCCAGGGCTACACAGAGAAACCCTGTCTCGGAAAAAAGTCTTGATAAAATTTTTGCAAATTGTGCTCAAGAATACATTTAGGCCAGGCATGGTGGTGCCACCTTTAATTCCAGCACTCAAGAAGCAGAGGCAGGTAGATCTTGAGTTGGAGACTAACCTGTTCTACAGAGCGAGTTCCAGGAACTCACTGGAACACAGAGAAGCCCTGTCTTGAAAACCCAGGAAAAAATTCAGATCATACACAGGCAGAGAGAAATAGCTCTGGGCAACATTGGCTACACTCTCAGAAAACCCGAGTTTTGGTTCCCAGCACCTACTCTGTGGTTCACAGGCATCTGTTGTTACAGGTTTAGGGGATCTGATGCCCACTTATGAATTCTGTGAGCACACATACATGCAGGCAAAATACCCACACATATTAAAAAAAAAAATTACAAAAAAAAAATACACCATTACCAAGTTAATATCATTCCAAGTATGCAAAGTTGGTTCACTATATGCAAATAAGTAAGTGTAATTTTGTACATAAGGAGGACAGAAATCATATCACCATTCAAATCGATGCAGAACAAGTCTTTAACAAACCTCATTTATTTTTCTTGATAGTAATCCTGAGTAAAGGCTAGCAAGGTCACTTAGTGGGTACAGGGGCCTGTCACAAAGCCTGATAGCCTGAATTTGATTCTCTAGAACAACAAATAAGATATAATAATAAATTGTTAAAAGTCCCGAAGAAATCAGAAATAAAAGGAACAAACCTGAGTATGACATTATATGACAGACATTATATGACAGATATATAGGTCATTACACTAAATGCAGCATTCACCCTAATGGAATGAAACAAGGGTGCCCCAACCACTCTTATCCAATATCATACTCGAAGTCTCAGCTAGAGGAATAAGACAAAAGAAATAAAGAAATACAAATAGGAAAAGAAAGCACCCAGAAATTATCTCTATTTAAAGATGACACAACCCTATACTGAAAAGACTCCCAGAGACTCCACCAGAAAACTCCTAGGTCTGATAAACCCTTCCCATAAAGTGGAAGGATACAAAAATTAGTATCTTTCCTATATACTAATAACAAAGTTACTGAAAGGAAACCAAAAGAAAAAAATCCCATTCCCAATAGCTTAAAAAAATACTTAGACCGAAACTCACCAAGAAAATGATTAACCTCAACAATAACAACTTTAAGACCCAGAAGAAAGAAAAGCAAGGAAAACTAAAGGATGGGACGATGTCCTGTGCACCTGGACCGGCAGAAGTAACATTGTCAATGGATACATAGCTAGCTGAGAGCACTCTTTTTTTTTTTTTCTTTTGGTTTTTCTTTTTCTTTTTCTTTTTTTTTTCTTTTGGTTTTTCGAGACAGGGTTTCTCTGTATAGCCCTGGCTGTCCTGGAACTCACTCTGTAGACCAGGCTGGCCTGGAACTAGAAATCCGCCTCTCTCTGCCTCCCAAATGCTGGGAGTAAAGGCGAGCACCACCATGCCCTGCACTGAGAGTACTCTTGCAATTCAGTTAAAAAACTACCAAAATTCCAATGACATGTTTCACAGAATCAGGGTGGAAAATCCTAAAATTCAATCTCATATTATATTACAAAGCCTTGTTTGTTTGTTTGTTTGTTTTTTAAGCAGCTGGGTGCGATGGTTTAAGCCTTTAATCCCAACAGAAGCAGGGATCAGGCAGAACCAAGAGGATCTCTATGAATTCAAGGCCAACCTGGTGTGCATAGTAAGAGCTATAGAGAGAGATTATTTTTCAAAACAACAACAACAAAAGACAGAACTAGGAAAACAGTCAGGTAGACTAGTGGAATATAATACAGACCCAGACCTGCGTAGTAGCGCACGCCTATAATTCCAGCACTTGGGAGGCAGAGGCAGGTGGATTTCTGAGTTCAAGGCCAGCCTTGTCTACAGAGTGAGTTTCAGGACAGCCAGCTACATAGAGAAACCCTGTCTCGAAAAAAAACAAAAATAAATAAATAAATACATAAATAAATAAAGACCCAGAAAGAACCTTACACTGTTAGTACCTAATTTTGACAAAGTTGTCTAAAAACATGCATTGGGGGAAAGAAAGCCTCTAACAAATTGTGCCAAGAAAATTATTCTCTATGTAGAAGGATAAAATTGCATCCATATCTCTCACTGAACACACACACACCAAACCAATTCAAAATAGATCAAAGATCCTACCATAAGATTTGAACCCCTGAAAATACTGGAGCAAACCACTTTGATCTACATGCATAGATAAAGACTTTCTGAACATGATTCCAAGGGTTAGAGAGAGAGTTCGGTGGTTAGGAGTGGTTACTGCCCTTGCAGAAGACTCAGGGTCAGTTCCCAGCAGGGGAATGGCAGGTATCTGTAATTTCTCTTCTGATCTCCAAGGGCTCCTACATACATGTAGTACATATACATAAGCAGAAATACATAAATTAAGAAGAAAATGACTCCAATAGTAAAATATATAATTCCCAAAACTGACAAATAAGATTATATGAGATTATAAAGCTGCAGAGCAGAGGAAATAATCAGCAGAATAAACAGACAGCCTAGCGGAATGTCCATCCCATGGCCTGTAGGCTGTATTCATCTAAAGGTAACTCTAAGATCACACAAAAGCATAAACTTACCTAAAACATTAAAGCATTGTTCTGCATAGGATTATTTTTATTTTAAAATTTGCATTTACACTGGGCATGGTGGTGCATGCCTTTAATCCCAGCACTCAGGAGGCAGAGGCAGGAGGATTTCTGAGTTTGAGGCCAGTCTGGTCTACAGAGTGAGTTACAGGACAGCCAGGGCTATACAGAGAAACCCTGTCTCAAAATAAATAAAATAAAATAAAATAAAATAAAATAAAATTTGCATTTATCCTCTGACAATTTCTCTCACACATATACAATGTATTTTGGTCATATTCTTCACGCTCACCTATCTTTTTCCACTTCTCCTCAGGCTCCCTAAATGTGCCCTCCCCCATCTTCCACTCTTCCTCCTCCTTTTTTATAACCTACTGTTTAATTACAGTTGGTTAATTAGTTTAATTAGTACTGCCTGCATGTGCACAGGCAACCTACAAGTGGTCACCACCATCTAAAATAGGAGGCAGTGACTCTGTCTCCCCCCAGTGCCGAGGTCCAGCCTCAGCATGAGGAGGGTCCTGAGAAAGACAAGAATGGGAGCAGAGCTGGTTCAATGACGCAGAGTCAGTTTTGAGAGCAGATGCAAGCTGTCAGTTCAGGTGCTCTCTCTGTTCCCTGAATATTCTCATTCTTTCTTCCCCCTTCTCACCATGCTTTAGCCTCCCTCCTCTCGTGCTTTAGCCTCTCCCCAGCAGCCATCAATTGCCAATAGCGCCTCAGCTAAGGAGGAAGCTCATGAGCACCTCCCCCATCAATGCTAGAGTTATTGATTAGATTGATCTTGTGCAAATACCCGCAGCTCCTGTGAGTTCATGAGTACAATGGCCAAATCATGTCCAGAAGACAGAATTTCACAGCACTCCTCCTCAGCCTCCAGCTCTTAATTTCTTTCCACCCTCTCTTCCGGACGTTCCCTGAGCCTTGTGGGAAATAATATAGATGTACCACTTAGGGCTGAGCATTCAAAAGTCACTTACTCTCAGCACTTTGACCTTTGGGTTCTCTGCATTGATTTCTCGATGCTTGGCGGGGGATATATATATATCTGATCAAGGCTGAGAGCAGCACTAATCTATGTTTGTAAGCATAAATATTTAGAAGACAGCTTGACTACATGTCCATTTAACAAAACAGTAGTAGGTTGTCCTCTGTGGCCTACAGTCTGCCAACCATGGATATTTAACCAGGTTTAGAGTTCCAGGAGCGAATTCCTTCCTGTGACGCAGGCCTCAAAGCAAGCAGAAAATGATGGGTTACTACCATAACAGTTATGACATTATTACACCTGCGGATACATCATTATATGACACGTGTGTGTGATATTTTATTTATCAATTTGTTTGTAACTTAGCCTTGCAGTTCTAGAGCATAGACTTTGCAAATGATAATGTTATATCTTAACGTCATTAAAAATATATGTTTAGTCTAATAATCTGGCAGGTTGCCTGTTGGATACCCTGTGAAATAATGAAAAAGCAAAATTCTTTTCAAACACACATTATAGAGAGGATTAATAAGATAGAGCTAGAGAGATGACTCTGTAGTTAAAGAGAATTGGCTGCTCTTCCAGAGGACCTGGGTTCAATTCCCAGCACCCACATGGCAGCTCACAGCTGTCTGTAACTCCAGTTCCAGGGGATTCAATGTTCTCTCCTGGCCTCTGTGAGCACTAAGTGCTCAAGTATTGCACAGATATAGATGTAGGCTAAACACCTTATCCATAGGGGGAAAAAACCTGGGATATTCAGAGAACTACAAGGAGTAAACACACATTCAGGTATTTTTTTCCTTAGAACCCTTCCCATGTTCGGGAATTTTCCTCACTTTCCCTTAATAAATCTATGCTTGATTCTTCTCTAAAATTAAAACAGGGGACAGGTAAAATGGCTCATGCCTTTAATCCCAGCACTCTGGAGGCAGAGGCAGGCGGATTTCTGAGTTCGAGGCCAACCTGGTCTACAGAGTGAGTTCCAGGACAGCCGGGGCTATACAGAGAAACCCTGACTCGAAAACAAACAAACAAGAATTAGGTTGGACTGAAGAGCTGGTTTGGGGCTAAGAATACTTGCTATTCTTATGGAGGACTAGATTTAGTTCCTAATATCCACAGGGCGCTCATACCTGTCTGTAACTCCTTTTCAAGGACTCTGAAGCCTACTTCTGGCCTGTGATGCTACCAAGCACGCACATGGCGCATATATATACACAGAGACAAAAGTCCCATACAAATAAAAATAAATCTTAAAAGAATAAATGAAATTGGGACCTTGACAGATGGTTCAAAAGTTAAGAGTATGTACTACTCTTTTGTTGTTGTTTTGTTTTTTTTCAAGACAGGGTTTTTCTGTATAGCCCTGGCTGTCCTGGAACTCACTCTATAGACCAGGTTGGCTTCGAACTCAGAAATCCGCCTGCCTCTGCCTCCCAGGTGCTGGGATTAAAGGCACGCTCCACCACGCCCGGCTACATACTACTCTTGTTTGTTTGTTTGTTTGTTTGTTGGAGTTTTTTTTTTCAAGATAGGCTTAACTCTAACAGCCCTTGTTGTCCTGAAACTCAATTTGTAGACCAGGCTGGCCTAGAACTCATCTGCCTGCCTCTGCACCCCAAAGTACTGGGCATATTAGGTGCACATAGCACTCTTACAGAGGACCCATTCTTGGTTTCTAGCACCCATGTCTGGTGGGTAACTCCAGCTCCAGGGTAGCCAGTGTCCCTGGACCCTGTCTCAAGTGCATATACCTCACCACACACACACACACACACACACACACACACACACACACACACACACACAAATACCAAAATTAAAAATAATAATTATTAAAATAGGCCAGGTGTTATTGACCACATCCTTAATCCCAGAACTTGAGAGTCAAAAGGCAGAGGAATCTATAAATTCAAGGTCAGACTGGTCTACACAAAGAGTTCCAAGCCAACAAGAGCTATGCATACAGTGACGCTCTGTCAAAAAGAAGAAAGAAAGAAGGAGGAGGGGGAGGAGGAGGAGGAAGAAGAAGAGGAGGAGGAAGAGGAAAAGGAGGAGGAGGAGGAAGAGGGGGAGGGGAAGGAGAAGGGGAAGAAGAAAAGAAAGAGAAGAAGAAAAGAAGAAAGAAGTAGAGGAAGGAGGAGGAGAAGGAGAAAGAGAAGAAGGAGAAAAAGGAGGAGAAGAAGGAGGAAGAGAAGGAGGAGGAGAAGGAGGAGGAGAAGGAGGAGAGGAAGAAGAAGGGAAGGAAAGAAGGAAGGAAGGAAAAGAAAAAAGGAAAGAAAAGAAAAACAAAGATTGTGGGATGGTTGTTATGCAGCAGTTGATGACAGTAACAATTCTGATAAGTCACTCCCCTCAACTAAGAAGGTGGAAGATACTTCATTCAATTATCCTCTGTAGTCTCCAAAGGCCCATGTGACTTTCCTATTTTTCCAACATATCTTTAAAACTTCCCCCCATAGGTTCTCTGTTAGCATGTGATTTCTGTTTCCTCACTATAAAGATGAGAAAACGGGGAGCTTAAGAAGTATACCAAAGGTCACAACTTCCTACGAGCTTCAGCTAACTCATGAGCCTTTACCACTTCAACACTAGTAATCAACTATTCATTATTCTACCTAGTTATGATGGCGATTGCGGTTGATGTCACTGGAAGAATGACCATTATCCGGAAGGTTCCCACTCATGGCCCAGCAGGGGGAGCTCTCTTTCTAAGGAGCCACTCTGCACTACCCGGGGGTAAGCCAAGGCCATGTCTTGGTGGACAGGCGGGTCATCCTGGGAGATGGAAGTCTCCTTGGGAGGAAGGGAAAAGAAGAAACCATTGACTAAGCTCCAAATTAACGGTGTTAATTTTTAATACAAGAGCCTGGCTTTGCCTTAAAGAATCCAAGGTCCTTGGCTGGATAACTGTACGGCATCCGATCCCTTGCCAAGGTAAGCGGCAGTTCTCTGCAGTGGCCCATAGAGGCTCCCAAGTAAAGGAGATCTGAAATATCAGCATGGCTGCCTTCCTTAGTTCTCCATCCCCTGGCAGAAATACTGGAGAGCAAGTCTCTCCCCTCCCTGGACCACCTTGTCTCCCTAAGTCCTTCGTCCTGACTCTGTACTTGGCTCTAAGGAGCTGCCTCATTCTTGTCCTTTGGCAATATTCTCCCTGATATGATGGGTGAGGGAAAAGGGACCTTCCTCCCTGACTGAGGCTTTAAAAATCAGAGACTCAAGTCAACATGGGAGATAAACAGTAGTTCTTGTTACCCACCCAGGCTTCATAGTCTGCCAGTGTAACCCATTCTACCCCCTTTCTCTGCATCAGGGTTTGGAAAAAAACAATGAACAATCCTTTGACCATCTTTTGTCTTCTCTGGCCACCTTTATATTGATGCTTATTTTAGATCAAGGTCTAGGGAAAGCTAACAGGCCAAAGGAAGTGTATGGCCATCTCTGATAGGCCTAGCAAAATTCCACTAAAAGGGAACATGAATTCAAGACCAGCCTGGGATGTATATAGTGGTTTCAGAGCCAGGCTGGATCATAGAGTGAGAATCTGTCTCAAAAGAAACACAGATATCATTGTAACTCCTGTTAAAGACTGTGGTGAAGCCGGGCGTGGTGGCGCACGCCTTTAGTCCCAGCACTCGGGAGGCAGAGGCAGGCGGATTTCTGAGTTCGAGGCCAGCCTGGTCTACAAAGTGAGTTCCAGGACAGCCAGGGCTACACAGAGAAACCCTGTCTCGAAAAACCAAAAAAAAAAAAAAAAAAAGACTGTGGTGATTTGAACGAGAATGGCCCCTGTAGTTTAAATATTTGAATTCCATTAGTAGCTGTATGGGAAGGCTTAGGAAGTATGGCCATGCTAGAGGAAGTATGTCAATGGGGTAGACTTTGAAGTTTCAAAAGGCTTGTGCCCTTTCAAGTTAGCTCTCTCTACTTCCTGTTTGTCGGTTGAAATGTAAGCTCTCAACTGTTGCTCCAGCACCATGCTGCCTGCTGCCATGATCCCCACCATGACGGCATGGACTCTTATATCTTTAGAACCTAAGCCCAAATAAATCCTTCCTTCTATAAACTGCCTTGGTCTTGGTGCTATTCCCACCAATAAAAAACGTCACAAAGACAAAGCTGGGTATGGTAACAAAGGCCAGCATACCAATCCGTGGCAGGCTGAGGCAGGAGGATCATGAGTTCAGGATCCATCTCAGTACATTGTTTACCTAGTGTGGTTTGAATGGGAATGGGCTCCAGAGGCGTTCGAATACTTGGTCTCCAGGAAACGAAACTATTTGGGAAGGGACTTGTGGTCTCAGAGGAGGAGATGTGTCCTGGGCTTTGAGGAATCAAAAGCTTCCCAACACCCCCAGTTCTCCCTCCCTCCCTCCCTCCCTCCATCTCTCCATCTCTCGTGCTGTTGAAGATGTGAGACCTCATCTGCTGCTATACCATGCTTTTCCCTCACCATCCCGGGCTCTAACCCTCTGGAAACTTAAACCCAATCAATTGTTGTTGTTGTTGTTTTTGATAACCTACCTTAGTCATTGTGTCTTATCACAGCAATAGTAAAAGTAACTAATACAGAAGTTGTTACCAGGAACTGGGCTATTGCCGTGGAAGACTGCTCATCTCACCGGATAGAATAAGACCACTACAATTTTTGAGCCAAATGTGAAGCAAGCTTGATTTTTATTGGGGTGTCCCTGAGAGCTGGCTAGTGACTGTCTCCTAAACTAGGCTAGAGAGCAAGCAGCCTTGAGGAGCCCCCTTTAAGGAGCAAAATGCAAAGCAGAGACAATGGAACAGTAAAAAAAGTACAAAAAGATCTCAAAATAACCAACCACCCAAAACTCAACAGCCGATAGGTAGTAGTCGACAATTAGGAAGGGTTTGGGTGTTCTCAAAAACAAGTCAAAGTCATGGGCTGAGGCAGGGAGACTTAAAAACAGAAGCTCAGCTTCTACAGTAAATAGAAACTTATTTTTAACAATATAATATAATGGCTCCTGCTCTCAGAATGGAGTCAGGCAGGTCCCTACCCCCACACCCCAGACCTGACCATGTGGATGTTTGCAGGAAGACTTTGGGACTTGGGTTAGAAAAGCTGTTGAATGCTCTAAGTAAAAGTTAATGGAAATCCCAGTAGGAACTTAGAAGTCAGTAGTGTGGTAAGAAATTTGGTTTCTTTAAAAAAAAAAAAAACAACACAGAAATAGTAAAGGAATATGTTTTCATTTTAATTCCAGATGTGGGATATGGGGCTGATTCAGATTGTCCACAGCAGCTGACTATGCTCTGGCAGGGAGTGATTTTGCCAGCTGCAGATAGTTTCTGTGATTGTGTGACATTCAGATTTCTGGGGACTTTTCTGAGGGTATATAATGCTAGAGCCACCAAGAGGTGGGTTGTTGGTTGTTGTTGGTCACCATTTGTTAGGTAGTAGTGCACAAAAAGTGCTAGAGCTCCTGACAGTGAAGATCAAAATTGCCCCAAGGAATTTGATGCACCTAATCAGCAGGAAGTAGTCTAACAATAACAGTTGCCCCCTTTCCAACCTCTGAGGTTATTCAGGGATCTCTTTACTTTCTTCTCCATCCTGTTTTCCTCTCTTATCTAGTGTTAGAGAATTGAAAGGATGGAGGAAAAAGGGTGGAGAAAGGTGAAAGAAAGAAGAATCCACAAAGTAGTCAAAGACAACTACTCATTAGTCCTGAGACCTATAGAACCTATAGACCTATAGACCTATATGGACTGTAGAAGCCTAACACAAGAAGTTTTAGTGGGTAAGGAAGTCACTGGGTCAGGGACTACTCTTGTAATATTTTGGCAAAGAAAGTGGCTTCTTTCTGCCTTCTTCCTAAGAACTTGCCTGAGGCTAAATTTAACAGTAATGGACTAATTTCTTTGGCATTTTCAAGACAGTTTAATATTGAATGACTCAGCAGTGTGGTTATTAGAAGTTGCTGTTATGGAAATCTACAATGAAAAAGAGCAAATTGGATAAAAAGAAATACCAAGTATAGAGTCTGAAGAAAACCGAGCACCAGAAATGTCATGCTGGAGCCAGGCTCGTGCTGAGAGAAGATAAGAAGAGTAAGGAGAGGCCTGGTGCTTATAGCTCATTTGAATAAAGGATTAGTACCCTCAGGGCGAGATCCACCCTGATAAGCTTCCAATTTGTAAGATAAAAAGGTCTTGGAAGTTTTCTGTTCCTAAAAAGGAGCAAATCAAAGCTGCTGAAAATATGATTCAGGGGAACCAGGTTACGCCCCAAATTGGTAGTCAAACTTGGGAGTGTCATCCAGGTCTTGCTGGCTTTAGAGTCATGAAGGACATGAAGAATATAAGTCACTGGGTCACAGACTATTGTTGTAAATTGTTGGGAAAAAAAAAAAAAAAAAGCAGGGCAGTGGTGGTGCATGCCTTTAATCCCAGCACTTGGGAGGCAGAGACTGGTGAATTTCTGAGTTCGAGGCCAGCCTGGTCTACAAAGTGAGTTCCAGGACAGCCAGAGCTACACAGAGAAACCCTATCTGGGGGGGTAGGGGTGGGGGCCTGGAGTGACTGCTTTCTGCCTTCTTCCTAAGAACTTGCCTAAGGCTACATTTAACAGTAATGGACTCATTTCTTTGACAGTTACCCTAGTAAAGGAGTTGTGGGATCCTCCTCCTTGGCTAAGGAGAGCTGCGGATGTCAGGGAGTCCCTGCATGAAGGCCTTGAGAGGGCAGGAGGTCTGAGAGAACATGTTGTGCTGCTGTGAAAGTGAAGATGGCTCAGTGGTTAAGAGCATTGACTGCTCTTCTGGAGGTCATGAGTTCAAATTCCAGCAACCACATGGTGGCTCACAACCAACCGTAATGAGAAACAAATTAAAAAAAAAAAATCTATGGACTGGGAGCGAACGAGCCTGGAGCAAGAGGGAGAAAAGGAGGTAGGGAGAAGGAAGTGAATCCTGGGTTAGGATTGGGAACTCCAAGGTGGTAGAGGACTCTGTGGTATGGGAAATCTGCTAAGGAGAGATGCACAAAGGAAGGAAGCAGAACAAGCCCCGGAGAGCAGTGTGTTGCAGTCAGCAAAGCGGGAAGGGCAGAGTCATCAGAGCCCTCTGGCTAGACATGGAGCAATGGGATTTGGAGTTTGCCCTCGCTTAGATGGAGGTTTCCATCTTGTTTAGAACCAGTATTTCCTCACTCTGCCTCAGTTTCCCTGATTTTGGAATGGAATACATGGTTTATCCCATTTCATGTTGGAAGTATGTAATTTGCATTTTGATTTACAGGGGTTTTCAGAAGTTAAGAGATCTGCCTAGAGTCCCAGGAGAGATTATGAACTTTGGATTTTTTAACAGTGTTTAGACTGAAAGACTATGGGGACTTTTGAAGTCAGATTAAATACCTATTGTATTAAGATTTGGCTTCAAGCCTGTGTGGGAGAGCCAAGGAGTAGAATGTGGTGGTTGGAATGACCCTCATAGGCTCATACGTTTCAGTACTTGGTCTCCTGTTGATTGAACCGTTAGGGAAGAATTAAGAGTGGCCTTAGCCGGGCGTGGTGGCGCACGCCTTTAATCCCAGCACTCGGGAGGCAGAGGCAGGCGGATTTCTGAGTTCGAGGCCAGCCTGGGCTACAAAGTGAGTTCCAGGACAGCCAGGGCTATACAGAGAAACCCTGTCTCGAAAAACCAAAAAAAAAAAAAAAAAAAGAGTGGCCTTGTTGGAGGAGCTGTGTCACTGGGGTAGACTTAGAGGCCTCAAAAGCTTCTTGATAGCTTGTGCTCTCCTTGCTTCCTGTTCAAATGTGAGTTCTCAGCTGTTCTTCTCCTTGTGCCTTTACTGTTCCGCCATAATGCATTTTAATCCTCTGGAAACTCAAGTCCGAATAAATGACTTTTAACAATAAGTTGCCTGGGCTGGAGAGATGGCTCAGTGGTTAAGAGCATTGACTACTCTTCCAAAGGTCCTGGGTTCAAATCCCAGCAACCACATGATGGCTCACAACCATCCATAATGAGATCTGACATCCTCTTCTGGTGCATCTGAAGACAGCTACAGTGTACTTAGATATAATAATAAATACATCTTAAAAAAAAAACTTTGCCTTGCAGCCTGGTACCATGCAACCTGGGAAGGAAGCAACCCTGAGATGATCCCCAGTCCTGAGTCACATCACTCAAACAGACAGACCATGCCCAAGTCAACCCCTGTCTAGTGTCACAAAGCAAGGGAGGGGCATAGCACTCCTGAGACAACCCCAGACACCCAGAGGGCCTGGGTACCACTATGATGAACAAGTCAGTGTTGGAGAGATGAAAGAGAAGGAGAAGCAGAACGTGGTGTGCACAATAAAGAGAGGCAGAGCTGGAGACACGAGGGTCGTGAGGAATAGCCTGATGTGAGTAGCTGGCAAAGTCACCAAGGCCAAGGAGAGGTCAGGCCCTGCAATAGCAAAGATCTGTTACCACCAAAGGCCAGGCACATGTTTCAGGTCTGGGCTGCCACCCAGGGCAGTGTTGATGTCTGAGGGCTGATGGTTGAGCTGGCCCCACCCCTCACCACCTGCAGCAGGTGGGAGAGCTGGCTCGGGGTCATGAGAACAGAAGAACTGGACCAGCCCCTCATTGGCTGCAACACTCAGGAGATCAGGCCCTGCACCAGCACATCTGGGCAACACAAAAGAACTGGCTCTGATGGGTGCTGGAGAGTTGGCGGGCAGACCAGCTCAGCTACTACCCAGGCCCAGATCCAGGGCTTTGAGTTGGCCCACCCCAACATCTACCCAATCTGTGAACTGCTGGCGCCGTTGAAGAGACCAGCCTTGCAGATCCAAAGCTGCAGGATCCAAGTTGTATGACACAGGGCAACAACAGGGAAGAGTCCTGGTGAGGGTCCAGTATTGATAGTATAGAGAAGCCAGAGGCCTGGAACCAGACCGATGACTCACTGCGCTGAACATCTGCAAGTGAAGATGTGTGGACAGAAGGGTGTGCTGCAGGACACACTGGGGCACACTACTGCTTCCACGATGAGATTTTTATTTTTACTTTTTTTTCTTGGGGGGGGGGGAGGTTGCAAGGGTGGGGCAAGAAGATGAGTGCGATTGAGGAGCATGATGTGAAATCCACAAAGAATCAGTAAAAAGTTAGACAAAAAAAAAAAAAATAATAATAATAAGTTGCCTTGGTTCTGATGTCTTATCATAACAAAAGAAAAGTAACCACAGCTCAGAAATTGGAGCTCCATTCCCTCCGTAGCAACACATTAATGAAGAAGGTTGTGTTCGGTAACAGATCTCATTACCAAACATGAGCAAGAGAACAGGTACCTTGTTTTCTGAAGCCCTATCTGAAATCTCCAAATATGTCTTCTTCTACTTCAACAATTTACAAGTTTACTTGATGGTTTGTATATTCTTGGACCAGGGAGTGGCACCATTTGGAGGTGTGGCCTTGTTGGAATAGGTGTGACCTGGTTGGAATGGGTGTGTCACTGTGGGTGTGGGCATAAGATCCTCACCCTAGTTGCCTGGAAGTCAGTCTTCCACTAGCAGCCTTTGGATGAAGACATAGAATTCTCAGCTCTGTCTGAACCATGCCTGCCTGGATACTGCCATGCTCCCCACCTTGATGATAATGGACTGAACCTCTGAACCTGTAAGCCAGCCCCAGTTAAATGTTGCTTTTATAAGACTTGCCTTGGTCATGGTGTCTGTTCACAGCAGTAAAACCCTAACTGATATACTTGAGCCAATGGATTCACAGGAGAAGTGAGATGTATCACAGGAGTTGAGATGGCTTCAGATCTGAATCCTTAGAGCCAGGTGGATGACTGCAGTTGGTCTTTGAATTAAGACAATATCAGCATGCAAGGCCTTTATTTATTTTATATGTTATTCTTAGACAAAGTCTCACTCTGTAGTCCTGGTGTCTTAGTCAGTGTTCTGTCTGCTGTGAAGAGACACTATGACCACAGGAAAATAAAGAAAAAGGAAAACATTTCATTGGGGTTTGCTTACAATTTTAGGAGGTTAGTTACTGTCAGCATGGCAGGAAGCATGGAGACATGCAGGCAGACATGGTGCTAGAGAAGGAACTGAGCATTCTAGAGCCACATCCACAGGCAGCAGGAAGAGAGAGACATTGGGCTTGGTTTGGGCCCTTGAGACCTCAAAGCCCACTCCCAGTGACACACCTCCAAAGAGGCCACCTTCCTAATCCCTCTCTGGTGGTGTCATTCCCTGATGACCAAATGTTGTATTTACGGTTTCTATTACTGTGAAGAAACACCACAACCACAGCAACTCTTATAAAGAACAACATTTAATTGGGGCTGGCTTACAGTTCACAAGTTTAGTCCATTATCATCATTGTGGGAGGCATGGCAGCACTTGGGCAGACATGGTACTGGTGGGTAGCTGAGAATACTACATCTGGATCAGCTGGCAGGAGGAAGAGAGACTCTGTGCCTGGCTTGAGCATCTGGAACCTCAAATCCACCCCACAGTGACACACTTCCTCCAAGGAGGCACACCTATTTCAACAAGGCCACAACTACCAAAATAGCGTTACTCCCTATGAGCCTATGGGAGCTGGTTTCATTCAAGCCACCATACTTGTATACCCTGGAACTTGCTGTATAGACCAGGCTGGCCTGGAACTCACAGAGATCCTCCTCCCTCTACTGGGATTAAGGGAATGTGCCACCACATCTGGATGAATTAAGGTCTTTATGGCTGTCAAGAGTAACATTTAATTAGTTAAAAAAGAAATCACAAATGCCAGGAGATACACCCAACTCTCCCAGAAAGCAGAACCAAAGCTGACCAAAGCACAGACACAAGAACTGCACCAGAAAGCAGCCACATGGCATGGAGGGCCTGATCCCACTGCTCTGTCTGCCCACTTAGTTGAGAAAGCAGGGACAGAGCCATCCATGTGTTCTTGCCACAACAGCACAGAGGCAACTGGTCCTATCCTAGCTAGTCAGAAGAGAAGCATTTGTAGACTGTGTGCCTGGCTCCTTCCTGTCTGGCCTCAACCTCTTCTCTCTCTCTCTCTCTCTCTCTCTCTCTCTCTCTCTCTCTCTCTCTCTCTCTCTCTCTCTCTGTCCTTCACACCCAAATCCCAATCTCACCAACCTGAGTCAGAAAGCCATGTCATACTGAGTTTGGCAGCCACATAAGTTCCATTTTAAATCTTACCTAGACTTTCAAACATGATTCAGTACTTGCTCCTTCCATAGAGGCATGTGTCTGCAGGGGAAAGGAGCACCTGTTTAGTAAGATTTGTTCTTGAAATGTATGTAATACTGTGGTGATTTAAACAGACAGGGCCCTATAGACTCATGTGTGTGAATGCTTGACCCATAAGGAGTGGCACTATTAGGAGGTATGGCCTTGTTGGAAGAAATGTGTCACAGTGGAGGCAGGCTTGGAAGCCTCATAGATGCTCAAGCTCCTCCAAGTGTAGGGTAGTCTTCTCCTGCTGCCTGTGGATCAATATGTAGAACTCTTGGCTCCTTCTCTAGTACCATGTCTCCCGGCAGGCTGCCATGCTCTCCTGCTTTGATAATAGACTAAACCCCTGACACTGTACAGCATCCTCAGTTAAATGTTTTCCTTTATAAGAGTTGTCTTGGTCATGGTGTCTCTTCACAGCAATGAAACCCTAACTAAGAAACACCTTCTCTGCTCAGGCATCACACTGTGAGCTCAGGCCAGAGATCAAGTTTACTGTTACCTAGGGATACATGCAGAGATTGTCTGGACTTATTCAGCCCAATGCCTCTGTTTTGGTTTCTTTCCTTGGAGTTTCCAAAGGAAATTGGGTATGAGGGGATGTGTAGAGTTCCTGCCTGATATATGCTAAGGCTCTAAGTTCAATCCTAGTGCCACATACACACAAAACCCAGCAAGTATGTGTTCCGAGCAACCAAAGGGATCTGGGTAGTGTCAGTGTGGGAGGCAGGGCCAGTATGCATTTCTACCAGGAGAATAGGAAAAGTGGCATGGGCTGAATATAGTTCACAGTTATGTCTGGGATTCCAAGGGAGGGTGTCTGGGTTGCCAGCATAGTTGTGTTTGCCTCCTCTGACTCTAGGGCCCTACTCAGTGATGCCTGTGCTCTTGTATCTTAAAACTGAATTCATCACATGGGAATACTCTATCTGCTCAGTGAAATAGGATCTCAGTGTTGTGTAGGCATAAATTTTTTTCCAACATATTTTAATAAGGGTCCAACCTCTCCTCTAGCCCACCGGAGATAGTGGAAGGGAAAAGTTATTAGGACGTGGGGGAAGTGGACCTGTTTAGAAATAGTTCTATGGGGGGTGAGCTCGATCTTCATTGTCAGGATATCAGCAGTTCAGTTCAGTAGCAAACACTAAATACAAATCATTAGCTGTAGTCTAGCCCTCTGGGCAGTCACCACACATGAACCACTAAGGGCAGTTTAATGCAGAAGAAGCTGCAAGACTCACCAACTGGTCAGGGTCCATGGAAGCTGCAAGAAGTCACATGAACCTCATGAGAAGTTCTTTGGTGAGTTACTCTCTAAGACGTCAACACAAACAGAGCTCAGCAACTCAGTGTAAGGTGAACCAATACATGCATGTCCTTAGCAAAGAATACTGAGGTGGAGCAAACCAAATCAATGCTACAGCTCCTGTGGGGTCCTATTTATATTCCTTCATCATGCATCCTTTCACATGTCTACTATAGCAAAACATCCTTTTACCTGTGTCTGCTTCAGGAAAACATTCTTTGACATGTCTGCTTTAGCAAGACATTCCTTTACCTATGTGCCCCAGCAAAACATCCTTTGACATAATTCACTTTCAAACTTGTTTGAAAGGACACATGATGAAGAAATATAAATATGACCCCACAGACATGGGAGCTGAATCATTGGTTTGGTTTGCTCTGCCTCGCTATTCTTCGCTAACGATATGCATGTATTGGTTTGCCTTACATTGCCTTGCTGGGCTCTACTGGTGGGGTGATGCCTTAGAGAGAAACTCGCCAAAGAACTTCTCATGAGGTTCCTGTGATCCTGGCTAATTGGCAAGCCTTGCAGTCTCTTCTGGATTGAACTGCCCTTGCTGGTTCTGTGTGGTGACTGCCTAGAGGATTGGACTGTAGCTGCTGGTTCGAATTTGGTGTTTGCTACTGGACTGAACTGCTGAGAAAGATCGAGCTTGCCCCACAAAGAACTATTGTTAAACAGGTCCATTTCTCACATATCCTAATAACTTTTCCCTTTCACTACCTTTGCTGGGTGGTATGTTAGAAAAGAGAGTGAACCTTATTAAAAGTAAGTTACAAAAAATGTATGCCTACAACAGCTGCTCTATATCCTACTCTACCAGACATTGTCCTGCACTAAGCAAATGCTCAGGAGGTAGCTGAGGGGAAGTGCCTGAGGGTCACTGGGGATCTTTGGATTCTAGAGCCCACAGCTGGTTCTGTCCTCAGGAAGAGATCTATAACCAGGCTGCACATATGCTCATGTAACTGCTGCCTCTATCAGCCTTATGTGTGGTGGTCTGAACAAGGATGCCCCTATAGACTTATATATGTGAAAGGCTTAAAAGGATTAGAAATTGTGGCCTTGTTGGAGGAAGTACATTAGTAGGGGTAGAATTTGAGGTTTCAAAAGCCTATACCAGGCCCAGAGTGTCGATCTCTCACACCCACCCACCCCCCTCTTGTAGATCAGGATATAGTTCTCAGCTACTTCTCCAGCAGCATACCAGCCTATGACCATGCTCTCTGCTATGACAATAATGGAATAACCTTCTCAATTTGTAAGCAAGCCCCAAATTAGATGCTTTCATTTATAACAATTGCTCTGGTCATGGTGTCTCTTCATAGAACAATAAGGAAGACAGAAGTTGGTGCCAGGGACTAGAGTATTGCTATGACAGGTCTGATCATGCTTTTGTCTGAAGGAGTTTGAAAGGCTTTGGGACTTTGGACTATAAAAGACTATTAGTAATTGGCCTAGAGACCATTCCTACAATATTTTGGCTGCCTTTTACACTGGCTTCGAAAATCTATCTGAGGCTAAATTGAAGACTTTGGGACTGATGGTGTTGGCAGAGGAGATTTCAAGACAGTTCAATGTTGATTCTGATATGCAGTTATTAGTAGTCACTTTTATGCAGATCTATAATAAAAAGGGAGCAAACTAATAAAGGAATAAAATACAAAATCTACAGTTTGAGGAGAGAACACCAGAAAATGTAATATGGGAGCCAAGTCTAGTGCTTGAGATTAAAAAGTTTAAAGAAAAGCCTGGATCTAAGTGGAATAAAGGGAATGGCTACCCCAAGGAAGCATCCCACCCGCCCAAGCTTCCAACTTGTGAAAAAGAATTAAAGGATACCTTAAATAGTGTAGGAAAACATCAACAACAGAAATGATGAAAACATATTTGAATGAGGGAGCCATGTTTCAGCCATAGTAAGCAGCAGCATTTGGCAGTTTCAACCACGCGGTTCTGGCTTTAGAGTCAAGAATACAAAAAGGGGTTGTGGAATCTCCCTCTACAGCCAAAGAAGCCACTGAGGCCAGGCATGTGTCACAAACGTCCCTGTATGGTAGCCCAGTGAGGCCATTGTAGGAAACTGAAGTTGAAGCCTGGATTGCCTTGGAAACCCTAAGATGTTAGCGATGATCATGTTAATGAAAAAAGTTTAAAGAAAAAAAAATTTCCATCACTTGGCAGCAAACCCAAGGGACAGGGGAATGTTTTATGTGTTCTCTACTCAAACAAACTCTCTTACCTGCTGGTAGTAGCCCTAGGGTTACCAAAAGAAATGACATCTAGCAGATGGATATTCTACATTTTGCAGAATTTAGAAAACAAAAGTATATCCATCACACCACTGCCGTGTGCTCAGGGTTTCAATGGGTAGCTGCTTCAAGTTCTGAAAAGTCTGATTGTGTAATTACACATTTATTCTGTAATTACACATTTATTCTGTAATTACACATTTATTGGAAATAATCCCAACTATGGGGATTTCTGAGCAAATTAAAACTGACAGTGCTCCCACAAATGTGTCCAATGAGATAAAGCAATTCTTTACATATTAAAATATAAAGTATGTCACTGGTATACCACCTAATCCCACAGGACAAGCAGTTATAACAGAGCCAATCAAACCTTAAAAGAGATGTTTATTAAGCAAAAAAGGGAGAGTTAAAAAAACAAACAAACAAACCAGGGAACGTCTAAATAATGTTTTGTTTACTCTCAATTTTTTTAAATGTTGGTGAAAAAGGAACAACAGCAGCTGACAGACACTGGGTTATCGGAAAACAAAACAAAACCCTGAAGAACTAGGCCAACCAATATACTGTAAGGATGTGTTGACATTAGAGTGGGAACCTGCAGTCGTGTTAAGATGGGGATGTGGTTATGCTTACGTATCTATAGGGAATGAAAGCATATGGTTACCAACAAAACTTATAAAGATTAGATCAGACCAAGAAAAACCTCTCATCATCTGGGACATAGATGTCTTCACAAAGCAAATAGCCCAGGTGATTCACAGACTGTCTTGGTTACTGATTTCTCCAAAATATCAACTTCAAAAAGGCTAGTCCTAATGATGATCAATCACACAGACACTGGGTAAACACAGAGACTAGACAATGCATAGACAGGACAGACAATACAGGGACTGGATAAACACAGAGAAGGGGCAATAAATGCTACAGTTAGCTTTTTTTTTTTTCAGACTAACCATTTTTTCCCCTTGGGGCCCCAACACAGGAATTCCTTGCCCCAATTCAACGGGAAGAAAAAAAAATATATAAGAAGACCATTGTCCCAATCCCTTACGCTGGGGGTGGGTTGTTTTGGTCACTTGATGTTTTATGGTTGTTATCATCTAGGATGAAAGGTGGCTATTAGTTATGATCAGGGATTGATAAAAATGTTTAAGTTATTTTGTTTGAACTACTGTATGTCAATAGAAATTTAAGGTTTTTTGTTTAATTACTGTATATTGATAGAAATTTAAGGTTGTTTAGATTATTGTTTGACCATATTGTACATAAGCCATTTATTTAAAATGTGATGGTTCTTATCATTATTTCTATTGTGTTTGTTAGAGAAAAGGCCAATTCTTTTTTTTGTTTGTTTGTTTTTTGTTTTTTGTTTTTTGTTTTTTGAGACAGGGTTTCTCTGTGTAGCTCTGGCTGTCCTGGAACTCACTTTGTAGACCAGGTTGGCATCGAACTCAGAAATCCACCTGCCTCTGCCTCCCGAGTGCTGGGATTAAAGGCGTGCGCCACCACGCCCGACAAAAAGGCCAATTCTTAAAAAGAAGGGGATATGAAGAGAAACTTAATAGTTTCTTTGGAAAATCAGTTGTGTCAGATGTTGTTTTGTTGGAGCAGATAATGTCGTGAAGGAACATTTCACTGAAGCAGACACAGGTGAAAGGTTGTTGTGCTAAAGCAGACACATGAAAAGATGCATGATGTTAAGAAGGACCTAACAGATGGTGGATGATGCTGGATGGTATTGGTACACCTTGTCATTCCTTATTGATCATCGTTTGTTGTGACTTCATAAAAAGAAACGCACCAAAAAAACTGGTGGTGTTCTGGTGGCTTCTTGCCTCTTCCTCAGACTCAGGCCAATTGGCAAAGTGATGTCAGCTGATATAGACTCACACGGAGTTTTGCTAAGACAGACTCATATAGTGTTTGGCTGAGGCAAGACCAGTGGGAGGACGCATGTTGTTTGGAGGGAGTATAAATAAGACACAGCAAACGGTAACTGGTGGCTTGCATAGCTAGATTTGCAATGCTTAGTTGGTGTCACATCTTCATCTTCATTGAGGTCTTAGTTAGGGTTTTACAACTGTGAACAGATACCATGACCAAGACAAGTCTTATAAAGGACAACATTTAATTGGGGCTAGCTCACAGGTTCAGGGATTCAGTCCATCATCTTCATGGTGGCAGCAGGGTAGCATCTAGGCAGGCTGGATGCAAAACTAGCTGAGAGTTCTACATTGTAGCTGCCAGCAACCACGGGTTACTGGGTTCCTGAAAGGAAAGATGGGGATGGATGGGAAAGGTGGCAAGAGAAATAATGAGCCAAGACAAAGTTCTCTGATAAAGGCTCAATGTTTACTGATGAGTCTGAGCTTATAGAGTGGGAGAACCCATCCCCACCATGCCAGGATCTCCTGGTCATGGTTGCTTTGTCTGGATCTGTCAGGAAAACAAGCTCAGCTGTTCAGCAGGTGGCTTCTTTCAGGAAGCTGCAGATGTGGCAGACAAAAGACTTTACCTGGTAGGAAGATTCCACCCTAGGTGAGCCAGCAACTGTGGCAAACAAGGTCTGAGCCAGCCTGCTCAAGGCTGGGGGGAGGGCACAGTTCCTCCCTTTTTATTTATTAAAAATGAGCTGGACTGGGGCATAAAATTTGCTTATGCTCCATGGTCCTGCCTGGGAATTATGATGACTGGCAGCCACGCCTGTCTTAGGACTGTATTTATTGGACTCTTTCTGACCCTTCCTGGAGAACACATGAAGCTTGTTTGTTTGTTTTTCACAAACACAGCCTTTTGGTGTTTATTATGAACAAACACAGCCTCTTGGCACATGCCTCTGTCTTAGGTTCAGCCCTCACTGCACACCTTTTTCTTATTAGACCAAAGCCACAATATGCACTCAATGTGTCTCTTCATATTGAAGAATAACTGCCATCTGAGCTTTGCTGAAGGTGAGTCTGTATGGAAGTAACTGACCTACTTGAAATACAAATCAAAAGTTAAAAGGAACAGGATTGGGGTTGTCTGTGGGGATGTCCTAGGGACTGAATTCAGTTCAAATTAGCAATGATCAAACGCAGGGTCTGGCCACCCGGAGTGGGGAAAGTGGCTTTGAGAATCAACAGAAAAACTGTTACTTCTCAGGAAACAGTGGTAAGAGCCAGAATAACTGTCACCTTAAAGGAAAGAGAAGAGGCATCATAACTTCTCCTTTTGATTGATTTTTCTAAATCAGTTTCCACAGTCTCTATGTTCTCTGTCCCACAAGGTCTAAAAGCTTGAAGCAAGGGAGCTTAGCTTGTCTAATCCGGGACGTAGACAAGCAAAGGTGTGTCAAGAACATCCACCCAACACAGCTTTCCTGTCACATTGTCAGGGCACTCAGCAAGGAGTTCTTTGGCATCCAATTTTAAATTTTTAAAAATCAAAAGCATGATTTAAATAGTGTGCACAGGGATATAATTCTCCCCCTTTTTGTTTTTTAAGAAGATATTGTTTTAAAGTTCTACAATACCTTGTCCTTGAGAAATATAAAAAAAATCTCAGTAACATGGGTAACATTAAATTGCTCACAAAACATCTCAAATGCTTGACTGTAATAGCCAGGTCCATTATCTCTTTTAATCTGATTTGGAACACCAAGCATAAAAATAAATTGACATAAGCAATGACTAATTACACTTTTAGTTGCTTCTCTTGTTAGAGCAGTTGCAACTAGAAGGCCTGAAAAGGTATCAATAGTCACATGTGCATATTTTATTTTTCTGAAATCGGAAATATGAGTATCCATTTGCAATAACTGATTAAGTATAAGTCCTCGAGAATTAACACTATTATGTGGAACAGGTAGAAACTGAGGACACTGAGAACAAGTCTTTACAATATGACATGCACATTCTCTAACCATACCAAATTATTATCTCAAGCCATTACTAGTTTGATGGTGTAAAGAATGAGATTATATGGCCAATTGTTCTTGCGTGAGGCCTATAATCTGCCTGGGATACAAATTTGGGGTGGCATTGTCTTAAGGGGTCTTCTCCAGGCAATCCAGGATGAGTTCTTAAATGTCTAAAGACAGTCCTTTAAAGGAAGAGTACTTTCTCTTAACCTGAGTTGTATATGCATAGACAATTGCAAAATTTGAGAATTAGCAGTATCTAAAAAAGGAACAATTTCAAGCAACTGTAAGTGTGTGTGTGTGTGTGTGTGTGTGTGTGTGTGTGTGTGTGTGTGTATGTGTGTGTATAATCATATAATCAGTATACAAATTAAAGCTTGATTTTTCAACATTTCAAAGCACTGGCTAGAGCACACAATTCACTTATCTGTGCTGAAGCAGGAGGAAACTCAAAAGAATAAACATGTGATCCAATCACATATACTTCTTTCCCTTAGAAGGGCTGTTTTTAAATACAGTAGATGTATTCTTTATGGGATGCGCGCATGCATAAATTTACATAAAATACAAAAGCATGCATAAAAGCAATTTTTAACAACTTGTCTTTTGGATAATGATTATCAATTTTGCCTAAAAAGTTTGCTATGCAAAAGACCAAATATTCTGCAATAACCAATTTAATTGCAGTTTGAGACAAGAAATAGACGTCTCATCGGGTTTTTAAGACATTCTTTCCAAAAATACTTTCATGATTCTATCCTACAATTTCTATTAACACCACAACGGCTTCATAATAGGATGTTAAAACTTTACTTGGAAGCCGGGCGTGGTGGCGCACGCCTTTAATCCCAGCACTCGGGAGGCAGAGGCAGGCGGATTTCTGAGTTCGAGGCCAGCCTGGTCTACAAAGTGAGTTCCAGGACAGCCAGGGCTACACAGAGAAACCCTGTCTCGAAAAACCAAAAAAAAAAAAAAAAAAAAAAAAAAAAAACTTTACTTGGAGATGAAGAAAGATGAATCCACATTAGTGTTCTCTTTTGCCAAAAAATTGCTGTGGGCACATTGAGTAACAATAACTAGAATATTAAGCTAATATTTGATTACCATTGATTACAATTGATAACAATTGATTACAGAAGCTTCCTCTACTTTCTGCAAAGCTTTTTGTTCCTCACCAGTTAATTTGCATCTCCCTTGATAACATCCAACAAAGGCTTAAGTCCTCCTGTGGTGAGCTTAAGGTGAGGTGTTAGCCAATAAACATCTCCTGGAAGCTTTTAAAAATAATTTGAAGTAAACAAATCATCTTTTCTTTCTTAAATTTTCTGTACTACAATTTTTCTAGGATATAACTGAGGCCCTTAGTATTGAAAAAGATATTGCCTCTGAATCTTTTCTGGAGCAACAACTACTCCCCAAAACTTTAAAGTTCGTTGTTTAAGAGCAAAGGTTTGTAGTAAATTTCTGTTCAGAGGCATTAGCTAATAAAATACTTTCTATATAAGAAACAATATACACTGAAAGATTCAAAGTCCTAGCTTCTTGTATTGAAGCAAAGACAAAAAGAAAATTGCGTAATATAAGGCTATTAGCCATTCCCAGACGCAAAAGCTTCCAATGATTCAAGCTCTCTAGAAGCAAATCCTTTACAATCATCAGGTTTTAAAGGAAGAAACAACCTTCCAAATTCATAATAATTCTATATGGAGGAGGCAGGCCAGATTGTAATGCCTCTATAAGTTCTACAGCCTCATTGACCTTTCATAAATCTTAAGTTTAAACTTTATTTTGAACAACACCTGGATAGATCTGTAATAATTTTGTTTTAGCTTAAAAATAACTCCCCAGAGGCATGGAGAGTTGAGCCCCTCCCCCTCCCAAACTCCCCTAGGCAGGGTTTGCAAAAAAAAAAGAAAAAGAAAAGAAAAGAGAGAGAGAGAGAGAAGAAAGAAAGAAAGAAAGAAAGAAAGAAAGAAAGAAAGAAAGGAAAGAGAAAGAAAGAAAGAAAGAAAGAAAGAAAGAAAGAAAGAAAGAAAGAAAGAAAGAAAGCCACACAAGCCTCACTGAGGCAGCTCTGAGCTTTGTAACTTAATTGTAACTTAACTTAAATATAAATATTTCTTAATCTGAGCATACTGCTGAGTCCTGGCCCAAAGATTATCCCTCCTGAAGAGAGGACAGATTCCAGGGGAACAATTCGACTGTCTGTCTATGCCTCTAATTTTTGGACAGTCTTTCCTAAGATGATTTACACTTAAAACATTCCTTATAACCTTAGTGCTGTGAAAGCATTGCTTGTACTGTAGTTCCCTACAAGGCAGCAACCATAGCCAAACTGATTGTATTAGGGTTCAATTTCCGTACAATGACGAATATATCCAGATAAGTCTGTCTTTGCTTTGTATGGCCGGATGGCTGCAGGGAGCTGCATTAGCGTTCTCATAAGATGATTACTCTTGTAATCATCTTAATTACAATATATGGGTAAGTTAAGAATCCTGAACTTGCGATCAAACTTTGACTATAATTTTTAAGTTTCTTTTACAATATTAGAATATATTCTTAACTTTTGGAAAGCAAAACCCAATTTTAAACAGACTATTCTCTTTAAAACCAATACCAAAAGCATTACTTTCATGTTACAAAGTTTGGCTGCCAATTCTTATATATGAATGCATGACATTGCAACTTTTAATGCTTCATAAAAGAGACATTGTTTTAAATCTTATCCCTTATAAATCTAGTTTCTAGGATAAGAATTACATAAAATATTATCCCAATTTAGAAGTATCTTTGGAGGTCTGGTTTCCTGGGCTGGTTCATGTCATGTGGTGGTGTTTAAAATGACTCCAACCCTGAATTACCAGTTTCAAGCTAACTTTCTTGTTACCAATGTTGCACCTTTTTAATCATACCCAATAACTTATAAGCAAATAACCTATGACCAAGACATGCAGGACATATTTATATCTTTAAGACCAGCCAGAAACCAAGTGAAGCGGCTTCACGAATCTTATAAATTTAGACCAATCAAAGAATTTTTACTTTTTCTAGCTATAATTTCAAGATAAAAAGCACTTTGTCATTTGCTGAACCCAATAATCACAATTGCAGAGATTTTTCTAAGAAAAAACAGCTATCAGCTTATTTGCCCTAGAACTAAGAAGCAGCTGACCTCTCTTAAAAGCAGCTTTTCAGCAGGGCCTCTCCTGTGTGCTTGACTCCTGGATAAGGGTGCAGGGCAACTTAAATCAGCCTCCACTGTGCAAACTGAGACTGAATCAAGAGATGGATAGCCAGCAGATAAAGTTTTAACCATTTTTTTCTTTTCAACATAAAACATAGAACAACAGTCATTCAGACGATGAAACAAAAACAGACACAAATTGACACGTGGATAGATTAGTGCACTAAACACAGACAATACAGTGAGGGTAGAGACCTTGATGTAATCAGGACTAAGGAAATCTCCTGTAGGGGTCAGAGAGAAAGCAGGACGTCTCCTGATTTCCTTCTGTCCCTGGGAGAGCTCTGAAATCCATTTTCCTTCTCTCTTGATCCTTGCTCTCTCTCTCTCTTTCAGTTTCTCATGTCATTTGTATATCTAGCACCGCTCCCCCTTTTTACTCTTTTTTTAAAAAATTATTTCAAGCCCTACTCCTCCCATCTGATACAGTTCTTGACTGCAGACAAGTGCCTGTTTATAATTTTCCAGTCCCATTTTCTACTGTCAACCCCTAACTGATATCAGCGTTGGACCGACACTGACTCAGTCTAGCCTGTATCCTTTTGTTGCACCCTTGGGATCAACAGCTTTCAAAAGATGAAAATTTGTAGTGCTAACATTAATGCTGTATGTTGCTTACCGTGCAGGATACATCTTCTGTTTTCTGTGGAGCCTCACCAAAACAGTGTACCCCGAGTCCTTCTTTCCATTTTCAGGCCACTCGTCGGGCACCACCTGTAGCCACCAGCGGCCACGGGTTCCTGGGTTCCTGAAAGGAAAGCTGGGGATGGAGTGGAAGGACTGTGAGAGAAATAAAGAGCTAAGACAAAGTTCTCTGATCAAGGTCCAATGTTTACTGATGAGTCTGAGCTTATAAAGGGGGAGAACCCATCCCCACCATGCCAGGATCTCCTGGTCATGGTTGCTTTGTCTGGATCTATCAGGAAAACAAGCTCAGCTGCTCAGCAGGTAGCTTCTCACAGGAAGCTGCAGATGTGGCAGACAAAAGACTTTACCTAGGTAGTAAGACTCCACCCTAGGTGAGCAGGCAACTGTGGCAAACAAGGTCTGAGCCAGCCTGCTCAAGGCTGGATGGGAGGGCACACTACATCTTCATCTGAAGGCGGTTAGTGGAAGACTGACTTCCAGACAGCTAGGGTAAGGGTCTTAAGCCCATGCCCACAGTGACACACTTATTCCAAAAATGCCACACCTCTTCATAGTGCCACTCCCTGGGCCAAGCATATACAAACCATCACAGCTGATCTTCACTTGGTTGAGAGAGGCACAGCAGAGAACTTCTCCTGGTGTGCCTGCTGGTCCTGGTAGCACCTACTGACTTCTGCAGATTCAGCAGAGGCCTGGCTGTTTATGCTGAGTCACGCCATCACTGCTGATTCATGCTGGCTATCCTGACACTACTGAACTGGACTGCCGGTATACATCCTGACAATGCAGATTGGATTTACTCCAAAGAACTATTTTTAAACAGTTAAGAACTATTTTTAAACAGCCCCCATCCTAATGCCTTTCTTTCCCACTACCTCTGGTGGGTGGTGGGCTAGAAGGGAGGCTAAAACATTTAAGAACTCTTATTAAAAGAAGGTTTTGAAAATCAAAGCCAACTCCAATAGGCTCATATATTTGCGGGCTTAGTCACCAGAGAGTGACACTGTTTGAAAGGATTAAAAGGACTAGGAAGTGCCAGTTGAAAAAAAAATATATCACTGAGGGTAGGCTTTGAGGTTTCAAAAGCCCATGCCAGGCCCAGAATCTTCCCCTCTGCTTGTAGATCAAGATGGACCTTTCAGATTACTTCTTCTGCAGCCTGCCTGCCTACTGCCATGCTTTCTGCCATGATGATCGTGGACTAAGCCTCTGAAACTGTAAGAAAGCTCCCAACTAAATGATTTCTTTTATGAGAGTTGCCTTGGTCATGGTGTCCTTCACAGCAACCGAATAATAACTAGGACAATCATGTTTTCTTTAGAGAAAAGTTGCAGCCGACTCTTCCGTTGGTCTTACTCCTTTTCACACATCCTCAGATCAGCAGGTTAATACTACTTTTGAAAAGAGTTGGCGTCACATAATCCCACTGTTTGCTTGAGATCCCCTGTGCATCGCATAGTGTTTCGAACGAAGTCTGAATTCCTCCGTTTGTTCTGTAGAATCCTGCTGGCTCAGAGAATATTCTCCCGTGCCCCACTATGACTTGCATTGGCATTGCTTCAGGCCATAGGTATATCCTACCCCCAGGGCTGGAGTCTAGAGAACTCCTTCTCAGCTCTGCTCAAAGCTGGGCCTGTCTCACCCATCAGGCAGAGCTCACAATACCTCCCAGTGAAAGCAGATACTGTGGTTTGGAACTGGTTTGACCGTGTCAGTTAAAGGTGTTCATTCCGAGGTGTGGTCCTTAGCTTGGTGATGTTGAGGAGGTGGGACATGTCAGTGATGGGATCTAGTCTGATTTAATCAGGTTTGGAGGGCTCTACCTTTTAAAGAGATTATCAGCACAGGTCTTGGGGTGGGTTATTGTAAAAATAATAGGCCTGGATCCTTCCTCAGTTTCTGCCTTCCAATTTTAAAGTTTGGCTTACCCTCTTGCATGTACTCCCACTGGGATGCTATCCACCATGAAATTCCTCACCAGAGATAAGAAGCCATCAGTAAAATGCTCTTGACCCGCTAGGACTCTGAGCTAGATGGAACTCCTTTTTCAACAAAATGTCCAGGCTCTTGAGACCTGTGGTGTCCACAGAGATGCAGAGTTACTCTCTGCTTCCTCACTGTCTTGATTGTTTTTCATGATGTTAATCAAAAGGTTTGTCTGCTGGGGCTGGAGAGATAGACCAGCCATGAAAAGCATAAAACAACTTGCAGAGAACCTGAGTTTCATTTCCAGCATCCATATTGACTGCCTCACAACTACCTATAACTCCAGCTCCAGGGGATCTGACTCCTCTGGCCTCCTCAGGACACACACACACACACACACACACACACACCTGTTGTATTTGTGTGGAAGCCACTGACTGGAATCTAAACCCCAAGAAAGTGGGAGCCCAGTCTGGTCCTGTTGTTAGCTTCTCTCTACCTCCCAGAACACTGCCTGGATCAAAGGATACTCCACAGTGGTGGAAGGCCTGGCAGGTACTAGTGATTTAACCACTCCTACCCCCATCTCCAACCGTATAACACAACTCTATCAACTCTTACATTCCCAGGCATCTGAAGCCCAGCAGAACCACCAGAGCTGCATGTCTGACCCTGCCCAGCTCAGCACCCAGCCATCCAGGCTACAGTCAGAATGTAAACTGGCCCTAGGAGATGAGAAGAGTTGAAATGCAGACCTAGCAACAGCTCACCTCCATAATTTGGGCTCCCTGTTGCTCCAGGTATTAACTCTGGTTCCAGGCACTTCCACGTCAATTAAGATTTGGCACATTTCAAAATACCTTTGAACAGCAGGACACTGATTGAATTTGAGGTTCTGGGAAGCCAAATGGAAAATATAATAGTAACACCACTAGTCCTTTTACACTGTAGTTAAAAGCTTAAAGAAACAACTATTACACCTCCGTTAATGCTCCATTCTGTTCCAAATTAATCTGGAATAAGTGTAGTAACTTGGACTGGTTTTAACCTGTCCCATGAGGTGTCTGTTTTGGCTCTTGATATGAGGTCCTTCCCAGTTTTCCTCTCAGCTGGATTTGTTGATGTGTGGATGTGTTTGAATTATTCAAATGATGGTCCACATGCATTTTTCAAAAATAAAATCTCCAAATAATTAAGTGATTATTAAATATCCTCTTTGGTCATATAAATTATGATACACTCATTCAATGAAATATTGCCCAGTCATTAAAAAAGAATGGTGAATCATTCATATAGAATCATACTCAAGATATAAATATAATGTCTCTATGCATGTGTGCAGATGTATTTATTCCCCACCCTCCTTCCCATCTCTTTCTGAGACAAGGTCTAACTTCATAGACCTAGCTAGCCTGGAACTTGCTACATAGGCCAGGCTGGCCTAAACCTCAGAGAGATCTGTCTGCCTCTGCAGATCCCAAGTGCCACCATAACTAGTTTTGTTTGTTGGTTTTTGTTGTTTGCTTTTGACACAGGGTTTCACATATCCTGTGCTGGTTGCCGACTCACAAAGCGACCTTGAGTTTCTGATCATGTTACTTCCTGCCTCCACCTCCCAATCACTGAGATCACAAGCATATACACAGTATACTTTCTCATGAGACTCCAAGACAAAATGGAGGCAAAATGTCTGTGACAGAAATTGACATAAACCTCCAGGTGCTTGTTTTCCACCAAGTATAACACCAAGCACTTGTTCTGTGCACGTGTTTGATCTCCACAGTAACTGTGTGAGGAAGATGTTACTATGATCTTGCATGTTCATGTTAGGAAACCGAGGCCAAAAGAGGCAAATTATGACAAGTTCAGTGTCATACACTAGTTAAGATATGTTTAAACCCTGTTTATTTTAATGTTTTATTTATTTGGATGAGTGTGCGGGTGTGTGTACATGTGTGCATTGGCACAAATGTGGACATTAGAAGACAGATTCAGCTATCCCTCCTGCCTGCCACCTTGTTTGAGACAGGGTTTCTTTTGCTGTTCACCACTGGGTATGCTGGTCTAGCTGACCCACGGACTTCCAAAGACTCTCCTGTTTCTGCCCCCCATCTCCCTGTGGGACTGCTGGGACGACAGGCATACATTTCTGCATCTAGATTTTATGTGTGTTCTGAGGGTCCAAAGCAGACACTGTCCACTGAAATTTTTCTCCAGACCTGTTTTTAAACCTTATAAACATTCTAGCTCTGTGGAGTGACACACGCCTTTAATCCCAGCACTCTGGAGGCAGAGGCAGGCAGACTTCTAAATTTGAGGCCAACTTAGCCTTAAGAACAAGTTCTGGGACAGCCAGGGCTACACAGAGAAACCTTGTCTCAAAAAACAAAACAAAACAAACAATAACATCAAAAACAAACAAACAACACCCCCCCAAACAGCTAAGCTTTCCCCCTTTTCTGGGATTTGAAAACTGAGAGGAACATGGAAATATTTAACTACTGATGTGACAGTAAGGTCATACCCAGATTATATGCCCCTCTCCCCTTCAGCCTTCAGTGAGGGCACTCAAGACATTTCTAGATGTATAGGCAGAACTCAGCAAAAGCAGGGTAGAGAGAAGACAAGGCCAGTGGGAGGCCCTTAGGAAAAGTAATTGAGACTGTTTTCCTGATTATGGTCTTACAGTGACCTGACTCTATCACCTTGGGGACAGCACAGAAAGCCTCCCAGCTGCCACCACTGTGACCTTTACCCAGCAGCCCTGGGATAAAACTGTGTTATTAGACACTAACGTTGTTTGGCCTCCCATAAGCATTCTTTTGACATCCCCAGCAGCCATAAACTTGACTTGTCCTGTTTTAATAATGTGGTATTTTATAAAATTAAGCAGTATCCACAGTCAACTGATGAGCTGAGTCAGGTTGTCTCCTGGTTCCCACTCTGGGACCAGCGCCCAGGTGTGTTCCTTCAGCCCTCCTTTATCAAGCATCCTGTTATAGTTGCCGTTTCGCTGAACTAGGGATGGAACCCAGGGTCTCAGGTACTCGAGACAAGCAGTCCACTGCTGGCCTACACCCCAGATCACTAAGCCTCATTCCCTCGAATTGTATGACACGGGAAAAAGGGAGGAGGTCACCAGGGCCAGCATCCTCCCCTCAGTTACTGAGTTCTTTCCACATTGACAGATTATTTCTTTTTTAAAGACAGGGTCTCACTCCGCAGGCCTGGCTGGCACAGAACTCACCTTGTAAGCCAAGAGATCCACCTGCCGCTGCCTTCAGAATGCTGGAATTAAAAGTGTGTGCCAACACACCCAGCCGGTGGAACTTTTGACAAAGTCGTATCAGTTATTTGATCACCTGACAGCAACCGCCCAGTTGGCCTCAGGAACTGTTCTGTACTCATTCCAATGGGCCCCAGCTGAGTCCTTCCAGAATTGGTTGTGCTGTGTCCCAAGGTCTTCCCCAGGCGCCTCACTGTCTGGCCTCTGTGGGCTGCCTCTTCTGCCACCCACTGATGCCTAGCTCTGAAACTGAGCTTGGAACGGAACTGGAAAACAAACTTGGATCCTCTACAGATTTTGGGAGGACTCTTTGAGTTTGCTGTCTGCCTCAGGTTCTTAGCAAGAAGCTGCCAGTGAACGGCTCCCGAATGGGAAGACCACATCTACAATGGACTGTCTAAGCTCCCCCAGTCTGGATTGTCCAAGCTGACCTCAAGAGATGATCGGGATGCTAATGTTCCTGGGCTGAATCCAGACATGCCTGCTTTCTAGATAAAGAAGTGCTAATCCTGTCTCAGGCCCCAGAAATACCTGACATTCCATCATTCAGTTTGGGGTAAATTAGGAAAATGTGGTTCAGTGTGTGTGTGTTTGTGTGGTGTGATATGTGTGTGGGGGGTGTGGTTTGTGGGTGTGTGTGTGTGCATGTGGTGTGGTATATGTGTGTGTGTGGTGTGTTTGTGTGTATGTATGGTTTGTGGTGTGTGTGTGTGTGTGTGTGTATGAGTGTGTATACTTCAGAGATCAACACTAGGTATCTTTCTCAGTTGCTATCTTTCACTTCATTTTTTGAGACACTCTCTCTAATGGAATTTGGAACTCATCTATTGGCTAGACTGGCTGGGCAGCGAACTCCTGGAATCCATCTATCTCAGCCTCCCAGCACGGGAGTCACAGAGGTTACAGACATAAGCCATATCGCTCTTCTATGTGAGGGCGAGGATCCAAACTCAGGCACTTTACCAATAGAACCACTAGCCCCAATCCCAATCATATGTCCCTTAAAGATGTTTGTTTGTTTGTTTGTTTGTTTGTTTGTTTTCCAAAACAAGATGAGGAGGGAGAGCAACAATTTTAAGCAGGAGTTGTTGGGGGATCTTTGCTGGCAGGGGACAGTGTGCTGCTGCTGGCATTCTGAAGGATTTTGCGTGGTTGTTCTTATCACAAGGACCAGGCAGGCATGGGGGCACACGCCTGTAGTCCCAACACTTGAGAGGTGAGGTTAAAAAGGATTAGAAGTTTGAGACCAGACTCAGCTGCATAGAGAGTTGTTGGGGGAGCCCGGCCTACAAAAAAAGCCACCAAACAAACCAACAAGAAGAACCAGCCCGGGACAAGCCTGAATGAGAGAGCAAATCATGAGCCTGGGGGCGGGAGGGGGGCAATCAAGCAAGGTTCTAAATGTATTCCCCTCTGAAGGCCATGTGGAAATACTTGCACCAATTCCTGTGTCAAGAAAGGGAAACTTTCGTATCTTATGAGCCAGCCTTCTTAGCAAGCATTGTGTTAAAGCTTCATTTCTTCCAATATCTGACCCCACCTTTTTGTTTTGTTTGTTTGTTTGTTTGTTTGTTTCCGAGACAGGGTTTCTCTGTATAGCCCTGGCTGTCCTGGAAGTCACTTTGTAGACCAGGCTGGCTTCGAACTCAGAAATCCACCTGCCTCTGCCTCCCAAGTGCTGGAATTTTGTTTGTTTTTGAAACAGGGTCTCGATGTATAGTCATGACTTTCTGGGAACAAACTATGTGGACCAGGCTAGCCTTAAACAGAGAAAGGCATGCACCACCACCACCCAGCTACTCTCACTCTCTCTCTCTCTCTCTCTCTCTCTCTCTCTCTCTCTCTCTTTCTTCTTCTTCTTCTTCTTCTTCTTCTTCTTCTTCTTCTTCTTCTTCTTCTTCTTCTTCTTCTTCTTCTTCCACAGTCTCCTGTATCCCAGGCTGCCTTCAATCTCTGCTTTGTAGCGGAGGCTGCCTCCTGCCTTCATCTCTCAAGTGTTGGGATGCCACTCTACCTGGTTTATGTACTGCTGAGGATCCAATGCAGGGCTTTGTGCATGCTACACAAATATGGGTAATGTCCCCAGCCCCTCAAACACTCTTAGCCACCACTCATGCCCTATTCTGTTTGCAATTGAAAATACAAGATTCGGAGCTAGAGAGATGGCTCAGTAATTGAGAGCCTTGGTTGATCTTCCAGGGGACCCAGGCTCAATTCCCAGCACCCATCTGTAACTACCGGCTTAGGGGATCTAATGCTCTCTTTTAATCTCTGAGGACACTACATGCATATGGTGCACAGACATGCATGCAGGCAGAGCACCTATGCATATAAAATAAAAATAAAGGTTAAAAATATTTTTAAACCAGGCATTGGTGGTGCATGTCTTTAATCCCAGCACTTGGGAGGCAGAGGCAGGCAGATTTCTGAGTTTGTGGCCAGCCTGGTCTACAGAATGAGTTTTGGGACAGCCAGGGCTTCACAGAGAAACCCTGTCTTGAAAAAAATGTATATATATATGAAAAACCAAGCTACAAGCATAATTTGAAACAGCAGCACTTTGAAGTGGAAACTTCGAGTTTCTTTGGAAAGTTAGTTAAGTCAAATGATGGTCTGAGGGAGCACACAGGTGAAAGGATGTCTTGCTAAAGCAGACACATGAAAGACTGTTTTCCTGAAGCAGACACAAGTGAAAGAACGTTTGGATATAGCAAACACGTGAAAGGACCCATGATGACAGAGTATAAATATGACCCCACAGACAGTGGGCAAAGAACACTAAACATTGGTTTGGTTTGCTCCTTCTCTATAGTATTCTTCCCTGGCAACACACATACATTGGTTAGCCTTACATGGATAGCATTGTTGAGCTCAACTTGTGGTAACACCTCCATTGAGAGAAGCTCACCCAGGAACTGCTCGTGAAGTTCCTGCAGAAGCTCGATGCTTCCACAGCCTCGCCTCAGGCCAGCTGGTGAGCCTGGAGGTTCCTTCAGGATTAAACTACAGCTGCTGGTTTGTGCCTGGTGTTGGCCTGCTGAAAAGACTGGTCAGTAGCTGTCAGTTTGTGTGTGCTGTCTCCTGCCAAAGAAGATGGAGCTCACCCTCAAAGAACTATTGCTGAACAGGTCTACTTCCCCCATATCCAAATAAATTTTCTCTTCCACTACCTCTGTTTCCCTTATTAAAGTAGGTTGCAAAAAACTTTATGCATACAGGGCTCCTACATGCTTAGCAAACATTTTTACAACCCTAAATATTTTTAAAAGTAACTAGTTAATTTTATACATATGAGTATTTGTCTCCATGTATGTATGTATGTATGTATATATGTATGTATGTACAGCACAGTACATGTGAGCCTGGTGTGGAGGCAAAAAGGATGTCTGTTCCTTTGGAACTAGAGTTCTTGATGGTTGTGAGCTGTCATGTGAATGTGGGAAACTGAATTTGTGTCCTGTGCAAGAACAGCAAATGCTCTAAACTTCTGAGCCATCTCTCCAGCCATCACAATGCTTTTTAAGATCCCAGGATGCTGGCTGAGCAGTCAGGCTGGTCAGTGGAGTGGCCATTCTAATCCCATATATAGAGACTTATTGCCTCACCAGGTGTCCATCCCTTCTGTTCCTCGTAAGTATTCCTTCAGTGCAGCGCTCAACCCCTCACACGACAACAAGAATAAGACATTCATGCTAAAGGGGTGACCAGCCACCTGCTCATCCTGTCTAGGCTTTCTGAGATGCTGGGTCAAGTTACAAATGCAGAGAATCACTAGGGAAGATGTAAGACTTTTCTAACGTCGTGTGATCCTTGCATGGTAGTATTTCTGAGTTTCCTATAGCACCTCTCCATGGGTGCTACAAACAGTAAGAGAGGGAAGAGGGAAGAGTCTCTTTGTCAATCAAGACTGTCACCTAAGCCGGGCATGGTGGTGCACGCCTTTAATCTCAGCACTTGGGAGGCAGAGGCAGGTGGATTTCTGAGTTCAAGGTCAGCCTGGTCTACAAAGTGAGTTCCAGGACAGCCAAGGCTACACAGAGAAACCCTGTCTCAAAAAAAAAAAAAAAAAAAAAAAAAAAAAAAAACCAAAAACAAAACAAAACAAAAACAAACAAACAAACAAAACCTGTCACCTCGTGGTGTTTGAAGCTAGAGCAGGGCACAGCCCTCTAAGTCATCCCTATTGCCCTGCCTTGCAAAAGGATAGGGTTGTGTGCTCTGTAATTAGCTAATGAGCTGCCTAACTGGTACTCTTATATTCATCCAACCCCCATCCTTAGTGTGTAATGGTACTATAGGTATTTTTTAAACATTGTATCCAAATAGAGTTTGCATTAGCGGAGGCGGCAGTTGTAGTCATCCTGCTATCCCTGCTGGTTCCAAGTTGTGCTATAAACTGCCTGGTGAGTCTTACCAGGGAGCAGACAGAATATCTCCACCACCCCAGGGGCTTCTCAGTCAGATGCCACTAGCCCTCTAAGATGGAAAGTGGTAAAAGCAGTTCATGGTCTGGATCACGTTGGCCGTGGTTCAGAACAAGTTACTTTCAAGAGCCCTGAGCATCGTCTTTGGAGAACAAATTCTTCCTTATCTTTCTTTACAAGCGAGCACTGCCTTGCCCTTGGTCTTGCCTCACTTAATCACCTTTTATGGAGACACTGGAGAGTTACAGTTAGAAATATGAGCATGGGGTCCCCAAGTGTAGCTCAGTGGTAGAGCTAGTATGCACGAAGTGCCTATGATGCACAAAGTCCTGGTTCCATCCCCGGCACATCCTTCCTGCCCCCAACAAAAAGGCCCAGACATAGCTTAGTGGGCATCTCAAGCTTCCATTTCTTTCATGTCTCCACCAAATGGAGATCCTCATCATTCTTGGTTTCTTTTCTCTCTCTCTCTCTCTCTCTTTTTTTTTTTTTTTTTTTTTTCCGAGACAGGGTTTCTCTGTGTAGCCCCGACTGTCCTGGAACTCACTTTGTAGACCAGGCTGGCCTCAAACTCAGAAATCCGCCTGCCTCTGCCTCCCGAGTGCTGGGATTAAAGGCGTGCGCCACCACGCCCTGCTTTGGTTTCTCTTTTTTGTGGTGCTAAAGTATGCTAACAAAATCAACTTGAGAGAAGGAATGGCTTGCCTTTAGTTCACAGTTCCAGGCAGCTGTCTATCACCACGGGGAGGTCAAGGCAGCAGGTGCTTGAGGCAGCTGGCCATACTGACTGCAGTCAGAGGGCAGTGAGCTCATGCGTGCCGGGTGTTCAGCTCACTTTCTCCATTCTAAGCATTTTATTTACGTATGTGTTATGTGTGTATGCCTAGATGTGTTTATGTGCTCATATGTGTACATATATATGTTTGTGTGAGTGTATATGTGTGTGTACATGTACATGTGCTCATGAGTGTACATATATGTTTATGTGAGTATATATGTATATGTGTATGTGTGTACATGTGTATGTATGCACCTGTGTATGTGTGTACATGTGTGTGTACATGTGTATGTGTGTACATGTGTGTGTACATGTGCATGTGTGCACATGTGTATGTGTGTACATGTGTATGTGTGTACATGTGCATGGGTATACATGTGTATGTGTGTATGTGTGCATGTGTGTACATGTGCATGTGCTCATGTGTGTGCCTGAATGAGCTTTATGCATATCATGTACATACAGATGCCCTCAGAGAACAGAAGAGAGTGCCATACCTCCAGTAACTGGATTACAACCAGTTGTGAGCCATTCAGCATGTGTCCTACCTGAAACTGAGTCTTCCCATGTTAATTAACATAATCAAAATAATGAGAACATGGGCTTGCCTAGAGGCTTGTCTCTCGGGTGACTCTAGATTCTGTGGACAGTGATACCAGCCATCACAGCCACAGCCATTGGAATGAACTGAAGTACTTCCGTGTTTATCCAGTGTCCAGGTCTGTCTCAGGTGTGGTCCAGGAACCCGGTGGACCCTGGGTGAGGTCCATGACATCCTCTTGGTGACTCCAAACGTGACATCATTTGGGGTTGTGATCAGACACTATCGTCATCTACACTTTTTTTTTTTTTTTTTTTTGGTTTTTTCGAGACAGGGTTTCTCTGTGTAGCCCTGGCTGTCCTGGCACTCACTTTGTAGACCAGGCTGGCCTCGAACTCAGAAATCCGCCTGCCTCTTCCTCCCGAGTGCTGGGATTAAAGGCGTGCGCCACCACGCCCGGCTTCATCTACACTTTTTAATACCAGGAAACTGAGTCGTGGAGACACTCAGTCACTTCTGTGTTCACTTATAGCAAGTGAGAGGGGCAGGAGCCAAATCCAGGAGACTGATTTTTTTTCTTTTTTCTTTCTTTTCTTTCTTTCTTTTCTTTCTTTCTTTCTTTTCTTTCTTTCTTTCTTTCTTTCTTTCTTTCTTTCTTTCTTTCTTTCTTTCTTTCTTTCTTTCTTTTGGCTCTAGACACCAACCATCCTGTTTTTCTCATAAGATTGTTACAAGAACACAGTGAGACTCCCTAATAAGTATTTACCCAGTTACAAACAAAAGAAACTGTTAATTACAGCTCTGGGCAGATATTACATTCTAACTGGGAGGATTGGCCCCTTAGACTTTCCATACAACCCTCCCGACAAGGCCTTTACCCAGATGTGGAGCTTTGGACTTTTCTGAATAGTATTTTATTTGTGTGTATGCAAGTTTGAATGTTCCTACAAGGTTTGCAGTTCTCTGAAGATAAGAGTACCCTCTCTTACCATTTTTATATCTTCTAACTCCTTATACATAGTAGAAATTTAATAACTACTAAATAAAATAAATTAAATAAATAAAATTATTGGTATTATATATAAGTGCTTGCAATTCGAAAGTGCTTTAGCCATTGTGGTTATTAAATGAAAATGGCCTGCTCTGACCCATAGGGAGTGACACTATTAGAAGGTGTGGCCTTGTTGTCAGAAGTGAGTCACTGTGGACAGGCTTTGGGGTTTCAGAAGCCCCAGGTTCAGTGTCACTCTCTTGTCCTGCTACCTTCCAATCCAGATGTAGAACTCTCTGCTACCTCTCCAGCACCATGTCTGCCTGCATGCTTCCTGCCATGATGACAATGAACTAAACCTCTGGAACTGTAAGTCAGCCCCAATTAAATGTTGTCCTTTATAAGAGCTGCTGTGGTCTTGGTGTCTGTTCTGAGCAGTAGAAACCCCACCTAAGACAGCCTTGTATGGAGCTGGTGTTGCCTACAGGCCTCAGCTTCCCTACATGGGTGTCTGCGCAGGATGCACAGGTGCCTTTGCCACATGGTGACTTGCTTCCTCCTGGAGGATAAAATCAAGAGACAGGGATGGAACCTGCAAAATTTTCTATGAATGTAAGTGTCCAAAAATTGCTGAAAGAAGACCCCAGACTCAGATAGTATGCAAAGACATAGAGTTTATCCTGCAGAAACAACCAGCATACAGGGGTCAGCCATTTTTTGAAATGGCGACCCCAGACAAAGGCGCTCAGGCCTTCTTATAAGGAACCGGGGGAACACTCTAGAAGGATTAGGTAATCTAAAATTTCATTGGTGGGTGCTAGGAGGACACAGGTGGTCAGTGGTATGCACTCCTATGTCATGAACAGTTAACCATAGGAAAGCTAGGGCTGCCCAGCATAGCTGGCCCATCCTGAGATGAGATATTTCCCATTTTTGTGGTTATCCCCAGGCTGTTCTTTGGGAGGGGTTTATGACCTTATTTCTGGATTTTACGGTCTGTTCCTGGAGCTGGTGCTTTGTGGCATTCTTTTCTGAATCAGGCCTGGCCCTCAAATGAAGACAAATGGAGACAGCGAATAGGAGCATGCCAGGGCAGTGGCCACTTACCCTGTCTTCACCTAGGTCCTCACGGGTGACATACTCCCGGACTCCTTCTGAGTTACTTCATTAGGCAGGGCTTTCATTGGAGCACAGCGACAGTGTGGTGAGATACGATTGGCCAAGGATTTAGGGGCTTTGGATTGACTCAAACACGGTGTATAAGTTTATGAGCTACGCAATAAACTCTGCACCCTGATGTTGATTCCCAGAGTCTGATTCCCTGGGAATTGTCATGTAACTCTGTTGCCTCTCACCCCTTCCCCACCCTCAGTCCTGTTTCCACACAAAATATAGCCCAGGCAAGCCTTGAGCTTCTCATCGTCCTGTCTCCACCCCAGAAGAGCTGAGATTACAGGCATTCTGCTTTCAACCCAGCACAAATCAACTTTATTTAGTGTGAAAGGATTTAGCAAGGGTAAATACCAAGAGTGACGATCAGTTTTGTAGACTGGTGTCTACCAAGGAACTGGTCTCAGAAATTAAGAACAGTGCAAGATCCCAGTTGGATTTCCCTAAGACAAGGGCATCCCACGAAGCAAGGCAGCTCTGTCTAATCTGAGAGAGCCTGAGTCCTCTCTCCTACTCTCTTCTCCTCATGTTCCTCACCTCCTCACCCCTGACCCTGGTTCCTTGCCTCGCTCTTCTGACAGTTCTCACTTGTCTTTGCTGGGATTCCTAAAAGTAAAGCCTACGGCCCAGGTCATCTTTTCTTGGGTCATCATGGATTCCATGCTAATCCAGTTTGGTTTCCAAGGGTCCAGTCCTACTCTAGAAAAGAGAGAGGTAGGATTCACAGTTCCAAAATAGAAGGCTTTAGTACTGGACTCTGGTCATAAAAATCATGGCGAGATGAAACAGCAGGTGTGTCAGAGGTCAGGTTATATAACCTGCCCGGTATTGCCAATGCTCCTAGGCACTGTGCTAGGTAGTGGGGGCACAGGAAGAAAGCAGGGGCAGATAAACAGATTCTCGGTATGGAGAGAAAGACAGGTATCCAAATAATTGGTATGCAAAAACAAACAAACAAAACAAAACACCAAACAAAAAAAACCTGTACTTAGAAGTACCCATGGCATTATGGGTAGAGATGAGCCCTCTCCTAGGGACATGGAGACAATGCCCCCCAAGACGACCTTTGAAGGATAGCATAAAGGATAATAACAGATGAGGAAAAGGGGGACATACACGCCAAGCAGGAAGGAGTTGTGGGAAGCTTAGGTGTCACGGGCAGGACTGGAGGATGGGAGCTGAGAGGAGAGCTGGCAAGGACAGCTGGGGTGACACTGAGTTAAACTTGCTGGTTTCAGCTGGTTCTTGGGTTCTGTTCAGGCACTGGGAAAGCTTCTAGGGATCTGCAACATGAATGAACTTGCACGTGCCTCCAGGGAGTGTGTGGCCAACCTGACAGCAGAAATGGAGGCCAGGCCTAAGAGATTCTGGGGCCCAAGATACACAAAAGCATCCTCCCCTGCAGTGTGGAGCTCACAGGGTGAGGCTTTTGGGGATGCTGTATTCTCCGTTCCAGAAGGTCACCTAGCTTATAAGAAATAATAAGCACTTCTCTGCTGGTTTCTGTTAATAACCATCTCTACAACCATACCTCCGCAGGCATCTGAATTAAGCAAAGCTGCTTTACTAAGCACCAAAAGGCCACATCTGCATAATGAAGACTTTGCTGGAAGCCTAAGAAAAGTCTCCTCGTGGACCCATCGTCAAACAGCTCCTCAAACTCCGAGAGCCTCCTGACCACTTTCAAAAGTAATGTCTGGACAAAGGACCCCTTTGTGCAGTTCAGGACACCAATAATCATGTCTCAGCAGACTGGAGTTCACACTTAATAAAGTGAAGTCTGAGTGGGCTGCCTGTAGACTGACCTGTTGCTATGCTCCAGAGCCACTTATACACCTTGCCAGCTCTTGGGCACTGTGCTATTGCTGTGAAGAGACACCAGGACCAAGGTGACTCTTAGAAGAGAAAGCATTTCATTGTTAATTGGGAGCTTGTCTGCGTTCCAGAGAGCTAGTCCATTATTAGTCCTAATGGGAGCATGGGGGTAACCATGGCGTGCTGGGGAAGAAATGCTGGAGAGCTACAGGCTGATCTGCAGCTTCGGGATGTGGGGAGAGAGAAAGCATGGGCTTTTGAAAACCAAAAGCCCACCCCCAGTGACACACTTCTGCCAACAAGACCACACCTATTCCAACAAGTCACATACCCCTAAACTTTTCACATAGTGCCACTTCCTGGTGACAAAACATTTGAATGAGCCTATGGGGGGCCATTTTTGTTCAAACCACAACACCAACCATGTTTATAGAGAGACTTAAAGGGCAAAAGCATAGTCTACAGGGAAATGGCTTTGCTGAGGATGGCCTTAACATGGGAGTGCCTGCAAGCTGCATAGCCTGGAGTTCAGAACCCATGCCCTCTGGCCAGTCCACCTGACATTACAACCCCCTTCTGCTGTGTGACCGTGGGAGAGCTCCTTTAGTGCTAGGTACTTCAGTCTTCTAATCACTGAAGTGGCCATTATAACAGCCTCCCTTTGGGGCTTCTTGTCAGGATTCAGTAAGTCCTCTAAGGATTAAGATCTCAGAAGACATGATTTGGGCAAGAGGTAGAGACCCTGGGTTTAATCCACAGGGGGAAAGGAGGGAGAGGAGGAGGAAGAGGAGGAAGAAGGAGAGGGAAAGGGAGAGAGAGAGGGAGAAAAAGAAGAAGGAGGAAGAGAAGGAGAAGAAGGAGAGGGGAAAGAGGGAGAAGAGGGAGAATTTGTTTTATGTGCTCCATGGTGGTCTCAGCACTTAAGAGTACTTGCTGCTGTTACTGAGGGGCCTGAGTTCAGTTCCCAGCACCCATGCTCAACAGCTCACAACCATCTATAGCTCAGTTCCAGAGGATCTGATGTCATCTTCTGGCCTTTATAGATACCTGCCTTCATATGCACAGACACACAGCCATATATGCATAGACATAAAACAAAAATAAAATAAGTCTTAAAAAAACAAAGCTTCATAGAAGTTCTTGCCATTGTTATACTTTGGTATAAATGAGTTAATCTGTGACTTCCCTCTCATGAAGCCATATTTAGCAAATTTGCATTTGGCATGAGCTATCACAGTGATAACAAATAAGACTAATTATCTAATTGGTCTCATGGAAGAAACCTTCCCATCCACCACCACGTTGTGCTGCTTTTTGCTCTGAAATATGCTTTGACTCTATCTGGCTCTTTCCCTGATAGTTGAGAACTAAATCCTCAAATGGGATCTCTGGTTCTCCACTGACCAACTGTGTGACATTGTGAAATTTTCGTTTTTATTTATTATTTCTATCTTTTTACATATGAGTGTTTTGCTTGTATGTATGCAAATATACTGTGTGTACTGGAAGTATACTGTGTATACTGTGTGACCTTAGAAGTCAGGAAAGGGAACTAGAGTTAAGGGTGGTTGTGAGCCACCATGTGAGTGCTAGGAACCAAACCCAGGTCCTCCGCAAGTGCTCTTAACCACTTAACCATCTCTCCAGCCCCTTGGGTAATTTCCTTAACTTCTGAGTCTGTGCTCTCTGTTAAACATAATAATGACGCCTATTTTCTATGTACTTAGTAGGATAGAAAGATGTTGTACTGCCAATAATAACTGGTCAAGGGTCTTTTTGTTCTACTTGGATGACAGTCATGAGCAAAAAAACTAAATGGTTGTTCTCTTCTTCCAAACTGACCCGACCAGCCTGCCTTCCATCTGCACCGAATAGTCAGTAGCCACTCACTGCCTAGCAAATGCTTTCTTGCCTTGCCTGTCTGGTGACCAGTGCCCAAGATAGTGCGTAGACTTTCACTTGGGAGCCGGCAGGCCTCTTTTAGAGGGTTTAGTTGTTACATGAGTTACAGACAAGGCAGACACCCCTGCTCTGGTGTGAGTATTGGCATCTCTTGCAGCCAAAACCAAGACAAGACCGCTGGATGGGGAATGAGAGGGTCTTAAATATAATTAATCAGAAAAACTTTAGGAAATCCTAGTGGTTTTTCCTCAGATGAGGGTAAACTCCTGGCATGAATCCAATAAGATCAATTCTACAGAATTCAAGGGAAGGAGCTGGGAGTAGAGCTTAGCCCTAGAACACTGCCCTAACACACCCAAGGCCTGGATTTCACCCCCAGCTCCCAACAAACAAACAAACAGATAAAAGGAAAGACCGGAGCAAAGCTAGTTGGATGAGGTTGGATGTGGTGACACATGCCTGTAATTCCAGCACCGAAGAAGCAGTGTCAGGAAAATGACAAGTCCAAGGCCAAATGATGCTATTTGTCCAGTTCTAGACCAGTCATGGCCTATACAATGAAACTCTGTCCCCTACAAAAACCTTAAAAGGTGGGCTGGTGAGATGGCTCACTGGGTGAAGGTGCTTGCTCCAAACCTGATCGAGTTCAATTGCTGGGATCCATACAGTAGAAAGAGAGAACTGAGTCTTGCAGAGTTGTCCTCTGGTGTCCACCTACATGTCAAGCCATTCATGCTGCCATGAATATACGCATATTCACATAAGCTGTAATAAAGACATTTAAACGCTAAAACTAAACAAATAAAGAGGAAAAGACATATCCAAACTGTTTCTGCTGCACAGTTATTTACATTTAAAAATACATTCTCAGACAATGGTGGCCTATGCATAGTGTTTATGCCCATAGGTTATTGCCATAGCGCATTAACAAGGGAGCATGGTTCTTTTCTTACTTGCTGAAAACAACGCTTCTTCTTATCACACTGAGCCAGTTTGGCCTGTCTGGGTGAATAGCTGCTCCCCAGTAGAAGGATGTGATCTTCAGAAACAAACAACAAACAAAAACAGCTCATTAAAGGAGCATAGCTTTTCAGACAGACCGAGATGAAGTCATGAAAACAGGCTCTTTAAATGTCACACTCTATTTTTCTAGAAGGCAGGAGGCTTTGGAGACAAGCTCTTTGTTTGCTTTCAGTACAATTTGGGGAAGAAACTAGCTTTAAAAAAAAACAAAACAAAACAAAAATAAAACTGTTTCCAAGCTTAACACAAGAGTATGTGTCCAAAAGCCCAAGAGGTGGGCCAGAAAAGACAAAGCCCTTAAAAGCTTAGATTCTAGAAAATCCTCTCCTCACTGGGGACACACCAGAAGGCAGGACTGCCCTGTGCTGCCTGTCTGCTTGTATTTAGACCCTACACCCTGACTAGTACACACGGATGCTTGACAAATGTGAAGATGTTTGTTCAAGAGCAAGGAAGAAGATCTGATGGTGACTCAGCAATAAGTGATTGCATCTTTACAGCTCAACTGATTTACTCCTGTCCTTGTGACCGCTCTTTGCTGGCCAGAAGAACCACCAGTGTCTGTTGTGTCGTTTTATGTCCTGTCTGGATTGTTTACAAGTGTGTGTTTTGGAACGTAAAGTCCTCAGAACAAAGCGGTCCTCAAAACCATCATCCCCAGAGTCCTGACACTTTTGGGAACGGGGTAAGGGACTAATTGTGCCTCAAATTCATTCATTCCATAACACTTAGTCTACATCAGCTTCTGCTAAGAGTGGAATAAACTTAGCCACAGGGATACACCCATGCAAAGGGCCCCCAATTATGTCCTAACAATGGAGATGTGTGTTATGCATGCCGGGAGTGTAGTAGGGAGAGTCTAGTTGCAGCCATGGCAGCTGCCCATAGAGGCATGCCTGCGGGGAGCACTCATAGCCCCTAGACTGGCTCCTTCCTAATCCTGGCTCTTCACATTTGCTCCTGTGAATGTGTTACCCACTTAGAAGACCCTTTTCTCTTCCCCAACCTGGTTAAACTTGACTTTGAGTCAGACCCTACTCATTTCTATCTATTTCTCAGGGCCTCCCTGGGTGGAGGTCTCTCCTATTGGCATCCCTCATCCTGACACTGTCAGACATTGCCTTGAAACAGCCACCCAGAAACTGTTTTTTAGGTAGATAGATAGATAGATATTCTTACTTGAGCCTGCAACACAGCTAAATGCAGGATAAAAGCATGGTATCTTAGGAGCTGGAAGGTGGTTCAGTGGTTAAGAGCACTGGCTCTTCCTGCAAAGGATCCAGGTTCAACTCCCAGCGCTGACATGGATACTCATAAATGCCTATAACTCCAGCTCTGGGGGATCTCATACCCTCTTCTGGTTTCCCTGGGCACCATGCATTCACATGCACAAAATTACAAAACAAAACTTAGGTGTCTGTGCCTCCATTTTAAGCCTATCTTCTTTACTGCGTGTCACCTGCTTGTACCTATAGGTCAGCATGTTGATCTCTCTCTTAGCTTTTTTTTTTTTTTTTTTTTTTTTTTTTTTTTTTTGAGACAGGGTTTCTCTGTATAGCCCTGGCTGTCCTGGAACTCACTCTGTAGATCAGGCTGGCCTTGAACTCAGAAATCCGCCTGCCTCTGCCTCTGCCTCTGGAGTGCTGGAATAAAAGGCGTGCACTACCACTGCCCGGTGTATGTTGGTTTCTTTAGGAAGGTCTGTTTAACTTATTTCATTCTTCTTCCAGGCCGAAGGCACACAATAAGTCATTGTTCTAAACTTGCAGTCACCTTAGATTCCAGAAAGAGCAAATTCCACAGGGAAAGTCTTCCCTTTCCCCAGATGAGAGCACGCATCCTTGACGGTGAGACTGTACCCTGAAACAGAAGTGACCACTACTGAGAACCAGACTGTGTCCCTCAAGTCCCCCAAGGCATGACAAGAACTTCTTCAGACCACTTTGCAAAACTGACATAATGCCCAACCAGACTGAACCAATGACAGAAATCTTCCCACTCCCACCTTCACCCCCACCCTTTCTCTATTTAAACCTAAACTTCGAGTCAGTGCTCAGAAGATGAACTCCAGCTCACTGGACCCCCTTAGCCTCCTCCACGCCCCAACTTCCCAACACTGTCACTCTGAATCAATTGCCCAAATTTCCCTGCTTTCCACGTTCACTTGTCTCTAAAACTGGTGTGTTGTGCTGGGCGGCAGACGGCAGGTCCTTAGCTCTTAGCTCTTTTGGAGCTGTGTGAGTCCGTGCTTTTCCCCTAAAAACTCCAGTTACAGCCTCTGATGATCACGACAACTCATTTGCTGTTAGTCAAGGTTTCCCAGAGAAGCAGAGGAGGGAGGGGGGCAGAGAAGGGAGGGAGGGAGGGATTTTATGGAATTCACAGTGTAGGGCAGTGAGATGAAGACCCAGGGAAGCAAAGACAGTCTGCTAGCTGAGTCCCGCCCTCCTGCCCAGGGAGGTCAGTCTGAGGCTTTCAGTGGGCTGCGCGGAGCCTACCTATGTTATGGGAGGCAATCCACCTTGCTCTATATGGTGATGCTAAGGGTTAACCCAGGGCCTTGTACATGCTAGGCAAGTTCCACGGAGCTATATCTTCTGCCCTAAAGCCTGTGTGCATTTAAATGATAATTTCCTCCCAAAACTAACCAAACAAGAAATTCTCACAGAAACATCCAGAATAACATTTGTCCAAATTATCGGAGCTCTGGTGGCACAACCAAGTCGAGGTATAAAATTAATCCTCTAGAGCCATACCATCTTGAAAGGCACAGAACAGTCTTGCGGTAGTTCGGGGATCATTGAGGTATTGGGTAGATCACAAGAGACTAAGACAGAGGGGTAGCAACTGTACCCCTTCTGGAAACGAAAGAAGAGGAGGAGGCACCGATACCTACTGGAATCCCACCTTGCTCAGCAGAGAGGCCAACAGAACAGCACTGATGCTTTTCCCATCCTAAAAGCAACCTAAGGAGAGAACCATCAGTCTCTGGGGGTTTGAACTTAGCCCAGCCCTAACTAGGAGAACAGAACATAGAGGAAGGGAAAACACAAGGGATGCTGTGGCCCAGGGAGACATCCTTGGCTCTGCTCTCTGCCTTGCCCTGCCTGACACAAGGGCCTTCAGCTTTCCCCCACGCCTGTATAACACATCCAACCTTTCCCTCTACCTCCAACCAAACTGCTATCAGCGCCCCAGAGATAAACCAGGCTTGGAGAAGGGGCCTGGTGTTTTCTCAGACAGTTCAGTTCCAAGCTTGAATTTGCAATGCCAAAGCCAGAATTTAATTTCCAGGCTTTCCCCCTTGGTTATAGAGCTGGCTGTTGATTGGGCAGGAGGGGGAAGAAATCCCAGGCGACTGGAACTGGGGTGGGATGCCTCGGGGCTGTCTTTCACTGACAGTGCCCTGCTCAGTGAGCTCCACAGCTATCTGGTGGCCTCATTCTCTTCCCTATTTTGCATCTGTAAAAATCCCTTTCATTTCTCCTCAATCCTAAAAGGAAAACAGGCAAAGAGTAGGGACAGACTGTTGACAGTAAAGGAATCCAAATGTGAAAGAAAAGCCAGCCAGTAGCACTCTTGCATAGCAGCATGGCAAATGCAAGCATTAGGTGAGAAAGCCACTTGGCCCAGATCTGACCCCTAGCTAGCACGGTCCAACAAAGTCAGAGACAGGAGCACTCAGCTCTGTCTGCACAAAGCTGACCTTCCCTGATCTCCTTAGAGAGGGATTTAGCAAAAATACTTGAAAATTTAAAATGCATTGGCCAGATGACAGCACTTGCACTTTGTACTTGCAGGTGTTAGTTAATCTGGTTTGCACAGTCATGCAAATATATATATATACATATATATATACATATATCACTCATAGTGTTTAGTTTCAGACCCTGGCACAAGGAACTGAGGTGCATATTTTACATGTCAAAGCAGACTTGGCTGCCAGGTTCTCCAAGTATTCCTTAGTCCTTACCTGGCATACCCTGGCCCCATCCCTGAACTTCCCCCAGAGGTTCCTCCCCTATATAATCCAGACATTTTGGGATCTCCTTCTCTCTTTTTTTTCTCCTTCTCTTTCTCTCTTTCTCTTCTCGCCCACCTCTTGCCATGGTGACTTTCCTGGCCGAGGTCCTTGGTGCCAGTGAACAGCCGAGAGCAGCTTCCCAGTAAACCTGCATCTAGTGTATTCTAATCTGGTTTAAATTGGCTCATTTCACTAGCAGAGAAATAACCTACCACATTGGAATAGACAGTGCAGAAGACTTGAAATGTCTACCAACTATTGAGCAGTAAAACAGAGATGACAAGTCCTGGCAGGGGTGAGGAAGATACGTGTGGCCAGCACAGAACGTTTCACAGGGAGGTTGTTATGAGGGAAAGAATGAAGTGGAGGCTTGGGAGATGGCTGCACAAAATGAAAACCAATCCCTAGCTCCTGTGTAAACCACCAGAGGAGCCAACGTGGCACCCATAGTCAGAGTGCTTAGGCCATAGAGACAGAAGGGTCTTCAGAAATTACTGGGCAGCCGGTCCAGCCAATACATGAGAAACTTTATCTCAAAAATAAGGTGAAGGTCAAGACACCAGATGTCAACTTCACCTGATTTTGTGTGTGTGCTCTCAACTGCTGCCCCAGCGCCATGCTTGTCTGCTTTGCACTCTGATGACAGGGGACTGACCCTCTGACGCTGTAAAAGAGCCCCCAGGCCGGGCGTGGTGGTGCACGCCTTTAATCCCAGCACTCGGGAGGCAGAGGCAGGCGGATTTCTGAGTTCGAGGCCAACCTGGTCTACAGAGTGAGTTCCAGGACAGCCAGGGCTACACAGAGAAACCCTGTCTCGAAAAACCAAAAAAAAAAAAAAAAAAAAGAGCCCCCAGGCAAATGCTTTCTTTTATAAGAATTGTCTTGGTCATGGTGACTCTTCACAAAATAGAACAGAGAGCAAGAAACCTAGCAAGAAAAGAGGCACAGAACCAGTTTCCCCCTCCTTGACCCTTAGAAGTGACCAACGTGCCTGATACTTTGACTGTTTTTTTCTTAGTCAGAGTCTTACTATGTAGCTCTGGTTGTCCTGAAACTCACTATATAGACCAGGTTGGCCTTGAACTCAGAGTTCAAGGTGCTGGGGCAGTGATTGAGAGCCTTACATCCTGATCTACAGGCAGCAGGCACTCCCAGTTATTGGGTTAGAAGGCAGCTCATATCTGGACATATCACAGCAGGCCAGCACAGCTCCACGAGAAAAGGTTTATTGAGGGGAAGCAGGAAAGAGAAGAGGAAGGAGGAGGAGGAGGAGAAGAGGAGGAGGAAGAAGAAGAGGAGGAGGAGGAAAGGGAAGGGGTGAGGGGTCGGAGCTCTCTGTCTTTTATCATGCTCACAAGTGAGGCATGCAGGTGAAGCACATGTGAGGTGCATGCTAGAAATGTGTGGTGGTTGCCATGACAACAGACACATGAGGGTCCTTGTTGTCTAGGGGTGCCGTCATCGCTGGATTCAGAGGCTGTGCACAGCTTCTGATGCCAACACTAGTGACACACCTCCTCCAACAAGCCCCACCTACTTGTTCCTTCTGAGTGCTGGGATTAAAGGCATGCACCACCACACCCAACTTGAATTATCTAAAACATTCTTTTTAAAGATTTATTTATTTTTTTATGTGTATGAATGTTTTGCCTGCACATATATATGTACACTATATATATGTTTGGTGCTCACAAAATTAAAAGAAAAAGGTGTCAGATTCCCTGAACTGGAGTTACAGATGGTCGGGAGTCTATATGTGGGTGCTGGAAATCAAACCCCTGTCCTCTGGAAGAGCAGCCAGTGCTCTTGATATCTGAGTCATCTCTCCAGCCTCCTACTTTAAATTTTTGGTCATGAACTTCGGTCTTTCCGAGCTGTGAGACAGCACGTTTCTCTGGTCCTTAGCTACCAGCTTGTGATGCTCCATTACAGCAGCCTTAGGGAGTGAGCATTGGTCAGTGCTGAGCCCACAGTCCAGTCATCTGTAGTCACAGAACCTGCTGAGTAGCTGTATATTCCCCACTTCCTTTCTATAGAGTGATAATTCTATCACTAATTACTGGGTTGGGGGGGGAACTAGTAAAAATGTCAATTCAATCATGTTTAGTGAGAGTTACAATTGAAAGCTGACTAAGGTTTGAGTCTCTATGGTGGAGGAAAACCAAAGCATTCACAACCACATTAAAGGGCTGCATCTCTAAAGAGTTAAATGGAGAGAGGTCAGGAGAGTCATTCCCTGGTCCGCTTTTACCGGAGATGAGGAAGGAAACTAGGTATGGCCAATACAAAATATTCCTCGGGGATGTTGTTGGTGAGTGACCAGACTCCCCACCCCCACTGCACTGGTGGAGGTGAGGGGGAAGGCTCGAGGGTGAGGGACTTGCTGTACATGCATAAGGAACTGACTTTGCACTCCCAGGGCCTTCATATAAAAAGCCAGGCGTGTCAGTGGGGCTCCTGCAACCTCAGTGCTGGGCAGATCTTCCTTGGTGGATTTCTGTGCCTGATAAGGAACAATGTGTGCTTGTGCTTAAAAGGGACTCCTCTGTGACAACAGAAGTGATAGTTCTGAGTGTCACTCTGAAGTCGGGCAATAAAGATTCGTGGTGTGTCTGTTGTCTGCTGTCTTTATTTTCTAGGGTCACCTAACAAATGACTGACAGGTCTCAGGTCTTAAAGTGATAGACCTCGCAGTGCAAGAGGCCAGAGTCAGCAAAGTACTCTCTCGCTTTCTTTCTCTCTCTCTTTCTCTTTCTCTTCTCTCTCTTTCTCTCTCTCTCCCCCATCTCTCTCCCTCTCCCTCTCTCCCTCTCCCCCTCTCTCTCCCTCTCTCTCCCTTTCTCTCCCTCCCTCTCCCTCTCCCTCTCCCTCTCCCTCTCCCTCTCCCTCTCCCTCTCCCTCTCCCTCTCCCTCTCCCTCTCCCTCTCCCTCTCCCTCTCCCTCTCCCTCTCCCTCTCCCTCTCTTCCCTTCCTCTCCCCCTCTGGAAGGTGTTAGGAAAGAATCCTGCTTGCTTTTTATGTCTTCACTGAAGGTTGCCAACTGTCTTTGGAGCTCCTGGCTTATCAATGTATCATTCTGGTTATCTGATATCATGTGGTGCTCTTCTCATTGTTCTGTCTCTGTGTCCACCATTTCTTCCTACTTATAAGGATGCCAGGCATTGGATTAGGGTTCATCCTAATTCAGTGTATCCTCATTTGATATGGTCACAGTTGCTGGTAGACATGATCTTGGTAAGGAGTTACAATTCCACCCAGTCAAGCTCCCCACTGGAAGGAGAAGGGCGTAGCTCTGTGTGCTGTACATGCACAGACCATGGGATTGCATAGATCTGCTTTCCAATCCTTTCTCTTCATGAGTGTACCCCTGAGTGGTTACTCAATAGTTCTCTCAGTAGTTGGACAACTATTCCTATGTCCTCTAATGGGCTCAATAGCAGTCATGTGTCCCAGGACTGCTAGGCAGATAAATAACTTGGGTGCTAACAATCTTAGCACAGTGTCTGAAATGGTTAGTGGCCATTGTCAGCTCTTTTGGACTTAGAGTCACCGTTCAAACACACCTCTAATTGACTGAGAAGGAAAGGCCCACGCTGCCTGTGAGCAGCACCGTGGGCTGGGGTCCTGGACTGAACCAAAGAAAGTGAGCAAATCTGAGCGTTCCTGTCTCTGTTTCCTGGCTGAGGATGTCATGAGCTGCTGCCTCATACTCTGGCTGCCACGCCTTCCCATTGTGATGGACTGTTACCCTCAATACTGTGAGCCAGATAAAGCTGACTTTGTGAGGCATTTAGTCACAGCAACAAGAACAGTAATGTTTAACATGCTTCCTCAACTTTTTTTTCTCCCCCAGAGACAGGGTTTTTTAGTGTAGCCCTGGCTACCTTAGAATTAGCTCTCTGTATACCAGACTGGTCTCGAACTCACAGAGATTCGCCTGCTCCTGCCTCCTGAGTGCTGGGGTTAAAGGTGTGCACTACCATCTCCACTCAGCTTTCTCAACATTCTTTTTTTTTTTTTTTTAAAGGGGTTTTGTCTAAATGCCAAACATTAGAAAAAGAACTTTCTTGTGGGACTAGACACACTCTTAAAGAATATTGAAATTTGGTTTTGTATCATATAGTTTATCCAAATATCCAAAGCTTCAAGTGAGCAGAGACAGAGAAGCTGGACAAATATGACTATGAACCTGAGTAGAATTTAGGAATTTATAACCTTGGTTATCAAATTTAGCAAATATCAAACAGATCTTATTTATCCCTCAACATTCTTAAGGTTGGGAAATGGGAGTGAGGGGAACAGGCTGGGCTATATCGTGTCTAAGGCCCCTGGCCGAGGAGATGGTTATTCTTGTTTTTGTGGGGCGTGGAGGGAGGCTATATTTTGAAGTCGGGGTCTTTCTTATTGCCTAGGGTGGACATGAACTCTCTATTCCCCTGACACAGCCTCCAGCAGATTTTATTTTCTCTAAGATGTGTGTGTGTGCCCGTGGATCCCCTAGAGCTGCAGTTACAGGAGATTATGAGACTTCAGTGTCCTTGACAAGCAGCAAGCTCAGGTCCTCTGGAAGAGCAGTGAGCACTCTTAACCACAAAACCATGCTTCCAGCTCCACCAGCAGATTTTAGGCATACAACATTGCATTCCACATTGGAACATTGTCCGTTAAAGCCAACTGGGCTGTCTTCTCCCTGCCCTTGAGCTTCTGACCACATTTCACATAAGCCTTAACCTCCCTGCCAACGCCAACCACTCCACCATCCTGTCCTCACAGACTCGGCCTGGAGATCACCCCCCCATGCCACTGTGTGACTCTAAACTCCAAGCCCCGCACTCTTCTGGGCAGAACCCATTGGCCATTCTCACTCCCCTCTTCTTTTCTCCCTTCCCCCAAACCAAACAGAGCAAGAGGTGACTTAGTGATTTTTTCCAGAGGACCTGAATTCAGTTCCTGGTGTCCATATCTTTTGGCTTGCAACTGTCTATAACTTCAGCTCCAGGGATGCCCTACCCTGGCCTCCATCATGCAATATACACACATTCACATAAAAGTACATCTGTATTCCCACATGATGGTGATCAACTTTAATCTCAGCACCCAGGAGGCCAAAAAAAAAAAAAAGAGAATCTCTTATGTACTGTATGGATACAGCACCTGTCAATAATATACCAACGGCCTATAGGAAAGGATAGAATAGAATAGAAGGTGGGACATCTGGGAAGCAGGAAGGGTTCTAGGATAGAGCTGAGCTTGAGAGGATTCACCCTGGACATGAAGTAGGACAGACACATAAAAGCTAAGCAGAGGCAACCAGTCGTTTGGCAGATATAATATAAATATAAGAAAGCCTCAGAGTTGTTATTTCTGGGAACAGGGGCACAGTTTACAGTAAATACCCGACAATAGATCACTTAAGTTTGAAACTAGCTTGGTCTACAAAGAGAGCTCCAGGCTAGCCACGACTACAAAACAAGACTCTGTCTCAAAGAAAACAAAACAAAATCGGTACAAATAAACAAAGCCAGGAAAAACAAACAAACAAACAAACCTGATCAATCATTTACAGTTACAGCATGCATTCCCTTGTAGTTTGTTTTTTTTTTTTTGGGGGGGGGGTGATGCAGAGAGTGAACCGACACAGCAGAATCGACTATGATTAAAGGCCAGATGTTTGTTACAGGTTGTTCCTGCCACACAGGAGGTCAGAGAGTGCAGGGCAGCTGTGTTGGAGCACACACAGACGTCAAGTTTTAATGACAAACCGATGCAACATTAGAGTGATGGTCTGACATGCAGCCGCTCAGCCATATTGATCTCCCCGCCACCTCCACCCGGGTGTATTTATAGCATGTATCATGAGTCTCCACAGCATAACCCGACCGCACATCTCCTCCCCCCCCCCACTCCTCACCAACACCTGCTGCCTGTGCCACAGCTCTCTCAAGCCATGCCTCCCACCTACGAATTCTTCGGATGCCCACGCCTTCCTGAAGGCTGCCCACTGTGGAAAGGGCTCCTGGGAGGGAGTGGCTGGGGAAGGCGTGCCTAGCTAGCTGCCTGCAACTCGTTCTCTCAGATAGCATCTCGAAGGCCAACAAATAGGATTTGAAATGATCAATGTTGTACATAGATCTGAGAGAACTGGCTGGTCTCGACGCCAGCTCATGTTCCATTAGAAGTGGATTAAATCACCCCGGGCACTGAAATCTTTTGGGTGACATTTTCATTTAAAAATCATAGCTGGGCTTGAAGCCCACTTGTCTGCGACCTGAGGTATGAGTCAGGCCAGCTGGGACCTGTCACTGATTGGCTGACTTAGGATCTTTCACTGTAGCTGCCTGCTGTGCGTGCATTGTCTTGGCTTTGAGGAAAATCCTGTACACCAAGCTATGCTTCTCAACTACAGCTTTTTACTTTTTTTAATTTTTATTTTGGTGACTAGTAGATCTGTACCACTGACTCATGTACCGTATGTACTGAATGCCAGATTAATAGTGTGGGCCGGAGTCAATCGATGAAATCCAGATCCCACCTCCACCAGGCAAAGCTCCACGCACACATCTCTCAAATCGAGCTGCCACACCCGTGAAAAGGAAACTGTGTGCTGACTAGCCCAGGACCTCCTGGGAGCACTCCTCCAATTCGTGTCCCTCTGTAATCTCGGCAGACCTTGAGCTTTTGATCCTCCTGCCTCAGCCTCCTACATATCTAGGATGGAAGGTCTCCGTTGCTAGGTCTGGTCTGATTTGGGCTCCTAAGAGCAACACAGAGACAGGCCGAGCTGTGGTGTGGTTCCAAAGAAAACAGCAGGCAAATCCAGAGGGTGAGGAGTTGGGATGCCCTATTGGTCCTGTCCTGGGGTTGGATCCAGCGGTTGGGGAGAATGACCCTCAGGGGACAGGTTTATTGGTGTGATGGTTTGTATATGGCTTGGCCCAGGGAATGGCTCTATTAGGAGGTGTGGCCTTGTTGGAGTAGGTGTGTCACTGTGGGTAGGGCTTAAGACCCTCATCTTAGCTGCCTGGAAGTCAGTCTTCAACCTTTAGATGAAGATGTAGAACTCTCAGCTACTCTTGCACCATGCCTACCTGGATGCTGCCATGCTCCTGCCTTGATGATAATGGACTGAACCTCTGAACCTGTAAGCCAGCCCCCATTAAATGTTGTTCTTATGAGAGTTGCCTTGGCCGTGGTGTCAGTAAAACTCTAAGACAGTTGAATACAGGGTGTCTCAGAAGAAAGGTTGGCCTCGAACAAGGTGGTTTCTGTCACTTAGGCTAGTCCCAGGAAACAAGGTTGGTCTACATGAAGGTGAGCATGTTAGTAAACATTTTAAAGCCTATTTCTTCATCCACACAGATTTTAATAAAAATTCCTGTCTTGTTGGGTGTAGTGGTGCACACCTTTAATCCCGTCACTCAGGAGACAGGGGCAGTCAGATCTCATCAGGTGTGAGAGCATGGTCTATGTATCACATTCCAGGACAGCCAGAGCTACATAGAGAGACTCTTTTTTTTTTTTTTTTTTTTTTTGGTTTTTCGAGACAGGGTTTCTCTGTATAGCTCTGGCTGTCCTGGAACTCACTCTGTAGACCAGGCTGGCCTCGAACTCAGAAATCCGCCTGCCTCTGCCTCCCGAGTGCTGGGATTAAAGGCGTGCGCCACCACGCCCGGCTGAGACTCTTATCTCAAAACAGCAACAACAACAAAATGTCTGTGTTCTTTGGCACTGCCAACAGAGAAACGGGACAGGTCCTCACCGCTTCTCACAGTATTCCTGACAGTGGGTAGAACCAACTTTTCATGCCTAAACGGAAATGTAAGCGGCATATCATGGCTTCCACCACAAAGATCAAATGTGAGAGCCCACATAAAGTCGCTAACATAGCACCTGACAGCGATTACCCAATAAGCACTAGCCATTATGAGTGTTGTTTTTAATAATTATTATTTACCACACACTGTGCCGGAGGATGGGGACACAGTGGTGATCAAGATCCTGCTCCTGCTCTCAAAAACTCAGCCTATGAAGTAAATCAAACAAACAAGCATTTACAGTGTAAAGCAATTGGTAGGGTGGGACAGGATGTGGATGGTCAGAGGACTAATGGGGGGAGGGGGCAGCAGGATGTGTGTGTGTGTGTGAAGGAGAGTGTGCTAAAGGGAATGCTGGGAAAAGGCAAGCTGCCCAGGAGATGATGGTTGGAGTGGATAGAAGGGTTTCCTTCCTGGTGGTGGAAGCAGTGTGTGCAAGATACAGTTCAGCAGGATCAGCTGAAATATGGACCAGGGAAAATGAGGAATACTCCTTTGTTCACCAAACTAAGGACTTGGTGGTGGGTGCTTGAAAAGGCCTCTCTGGCTGCTATATGGGCAAGAGGTTTAGAGGCAAGCTCAAAGGCTGAAGAACCCATTAGGGTGCTGTGAAAGATCCAGGCGAGAGCGTAAGATGGCTGGGACAGAAGAAAGACAAGAGTCACAGAGTCAAGAAATACTTAGCAAGATAGGAATGGATGGTAGGAACGAAGGGGCAATTTGAGGACAAAGTGGGGGTGCGGGAGAGATGACTTAAGAGCATTTGCTACTCTTAAAGAGGACCAGGTTCAGTTCCCACAAGGAAGCTCTAAACATCTATAACTGCAGTTTCAGGGCATGCAATACCCTCTTTGGACCTTGGAAGGCATTGCACAAGCCGGCTCATACATATAAAATAAATCTTTATTATTTATTTTTAAACTTTTTAAATCTTTTTTTTTTTTAAATAGGACATAGCTAGGCGTCGTAGATGGCAGTGCACACCTTTAATCTCAATACTTGGGAGGCAGAAATATATAGATAGACCATATCTTTAAAAAAAATATCCGAGCCGGGCGTGGTGGCACACGCCTTTAATCCCAGCACTCGGGAGGCAGAGGCAGGCGGATTTCTGAGTTCGAGGCCAGCCTGGTCTACGAAGTGAGTGCCAGGACAGCCAGGGCACACAGAGAAACCCTGTCTCGAAAAACCAAAAAAAAAAAAAAAAAATATCCACAGCCAAGCAGTGGTGTCACATGCCCTTGATCCCAGCACTTGGGAGGCAGAGAGATGGCTCTCTGTGAGTTCAAGGTCAGCCTGGTCTATATAATTAGCTAGTTCTAGGACAGTCAAAGCTACACAAAGATACCCTGTATTGAAAAACAAACAAAAATTCACTTTGTATTCAGTCTTCAATAAACATCAATCTTTAGTCCTTTATTGAAGATGGACTCTGGACTTAGCCTTGTGCTGGGTGGGTTCGGGGATAAAGAAGCAAAAGACAGACACTGACCAGTGAGTGAATCACTGGACCTTTCAATGTGACTATCAAATGATAATAAGTCAATATTCCCACATTTGGGCTTAGACAGGTGTGTTTGGTGACACCAGGCAGGACCTGAAGGCTATGTTAATACTTATACTGAGACTTTGAGACCTCAAAGTCAGTAAGAAGGTCTTTGGAAGTAAAAAAATCAGCTTGTTGGAAATGCCTGGCAGAGTCCTCTAGTAAAAATCTGAGGGAAGAGGCCAGAGATGTATCTTTGAAGGTCCCAGGACGGTCTCTGAATCTTGAGTCGGGAAATTGGCCTCAGTATTCGTTCCAGGTGTTTCTGAAGTCTAGTCACTGTGTGAAAGTGCCTATATACAAAGCCAAGAGCACAAAGTTGTCACTTTAGTCCTTGCTTCTTCAGTTTTCCAAAGCAGGCGGGTGAGTTTCCACAGCTCTTTCTTTTTGTTGTGACCTCAGATCAGCATTCCAGAATTTCTCAGAAGTCATAAGGTCCTTGAGAAAAAGTTATTAAAACGTCACTGCAGGACACTAGCGTCACTGAGTGTGAGGAGTGAGAAAGAACTAGACTTTCCGAGTTTAAAGATGATTTAGTCCTTACACAAAGGTGGGGCCCCAGGCGTGGGCCCTTGGACGGCTAGCCCCGGGACACCCCACGCGGCACGAAAGAGTGGTGGGGAATCCGGAGACAGAAACCAGCCAGAGAGCACAAGGACACCGGTGCGTGTCCACCTGGCGCGAGGCGTACAGGCCCCAGGACGCACACAGGACAGGGATAGGGAGGGACAGCCTGGGTAGTCTAGGAGAAGGAGGGGCGGGTGACAAATCCCCGCCTCTGATCCCTCCCAAGGTCCCGCCCCGCCGCGATTATAGCCGATGACTCAGGGCGGAGCTCCGCATCCAACCCACGGCGGCCGCCAAGTTCTCTGGATGGGACCAGAAGTTTCTAGCCGGCCAGTTGCTGCCTTCTCTTTATCTCCTCCTTCCCCTTTGGCAGCTAGGAGGCTATTTCCAGACACTTCCACCCCTCTTCGGCCACGTCACCCAGTCCTTTAATTCATAAAGGTGCCCGGCGCCGGCTTCCCGGACACATCGGCTACACAGAGGTGCCTGCACTCCACGACCTCGTGACCCGACCCGCGCCCTAGCTCTGCGCCCCGGGCGGACCCTAACCCAGCATGAGCGCCGCCACCCAATCGCCCATGATGCAGATGGCGTCCGGCAACGGAGCCAGCGATCGAGACCCCCTGCCCCCGGGCTGGGAGATCAAAATCGACCCGCAGACCGGCTGGCCCTTCTTCGTGGACCACAACAGCCGCACCACGACGTGGAACGACCCGCGTGTGCCCCCCGAGGACCCTAAGGTGAGTGGAGCTAGCCGTCCCACCTCGACGGCGAAGGGGCCTGGTCGAACCAGGGCTACGCGAGTCATCCCACCCCGCGCCCTGCTGCGCAAGGAGAGTCCTTAACCATATCCGCCTCGAACGGGCGTCGGGCCGCAGAGAGCCGCAGGCGGGGTGGCCTTGGACTGTAGCCAGCGAGGTGCGACCCGCGTGGTGACATCGGGTGGTTTTCCACAGCCTCTTGCGAAGGGCGAAGGACAGTGGTGGCCTGAGCTGCCGAGCGCCGCGTCCCAGGGAAGGGCGACCGGCCTGATGAGCGGCTGAGGCCCAGGCCAGGCCCGGCCGCCCCGCGCGCGTCCCGTGCTGAGACCCTGGGCTCCCTCCGGTGCTGATGGCGCACAGCCAGGATTGAAAGGCTGCTGAGTGGAGTCTCCTGTGGGGATTTCACTTTCAAGTTCAGAACTTAGTTGAGGCTTATCTTGACTTTACTGGATCTTAGGCATAGAGTGACTCAGGAGGCTCGAGTAAATAAGTTATTTTCCCCCATTAAACTTATTATTACTGGTCGAAATTGCTTTCAGTTAGAGAAAATTCTGATACTACCACTATTTTTTTTTTAAGATACTCTTTCTGACAGTTCCAAAACTAAAGATCAGACATTGTATCACCACACTTAGCCACTGCCTTAAGACTCACACTGGAGTGAAAGAATGTATTTTTAATGACGTGATTCCTTGCTGTTGTCCTTTTCAAATTCTGGAGTTTTGTTACCAGAAACAGCTGAGGAGTCTGGTGAACACTAGGTGTATGCTTCATTTGCATAGGTATTCAGGCTTGTGTACTTCAATCTCAAAAGCAAGAAAAATTGAAAATACAAATTTGGAATGAAGCCCGGCCTGGTTCAGGCCTGTCATCCCAGCACCCAGGAAGCTGTGGCGAGAGGATCTTGAGTTCAAGTTCTAGCCTGGGCTATATAATCGGAGTCTCTCTCTCAAAAGTTATTAAGTAATTAAGTTGGAATGAAACTAGCCTGTGTTGCAAAATAAGACCTTGTCTTTTTTTTAAAAAAAAAAAATCGATTGAACTGGGCAGTTGTGGCACACCTCTTTAATCGCAGCACTTGGGAGGCAGAAGCAGGCAGATTTCTGAGTTCAAGGCCAGTCTGGTCTACAGAGTTCCAGGACAGCCAGGGCTACACAGAGAAACCCGATCTTGAAAAACCAAAATAAAATAAAATAAAAATAAATTAAAATTCCATTGAATTTTGAATGAAGAACTTAAAAATACAAATTTAGGTAGGATTTTTTGTTTGTTTTGTTTTTCTTTTTTCTTTTTTTTTATTAGATATTTTCTTTATTTACATTTCAAATTGTATTCCCTTTCCTCATTTCCCCTCTGAAAACCCCCCTATCTCATTCCCCCTCCCCCTGCTCATTAACCCACCCACTCCCGCTTCCCTGTCCTGGCATTCCCCTACGCTGGGGCACAGAGCCTTCATAAGACCAAGAGCCTCTCATTGATTTCCCACAAGGCCATCCTCTGCTACATATTGGGCTGGAGCCTTGAGTCCCTCCATGTGTACTCTTTGGTTGGTGGTTTAGTCCCTGGGAGCTCTGGGGGTAGTGGTTGGTTCATATTGTTGTTCCTCCTATGGGGCTGCAAACCTCTTCAGCTCCTTGGGTTGCTTTGCTTTTCAAGACAGGGTTTCTCTGTGTAGTGTTGGCTGACCTGGAATTCACAGAGATCCTTCTGCCTCTGCTTTCTGAGGCATGAGCCACCACCACCCGGCCACGTAGGATCTTTGAAAATATAATTAACAGAAGTCATATTTAGCATAATGTTCAGTAATAATTTATGTACATTTGGTCCTTTCAAAATGAAAAGTTTGGTAAAGTAAATGCACTTTAAAATAGGACTCTATCCTCAACGGGAGGAGAGGCCCTTGGTCCCGTGAAGGCTCTATGCCCCAGTATAGGGGAATGGCAGGGCCAGGAAGCGGGAGTGGATGGGTTGGTGAGCAGGGGGAGAGGGGAGGGGATGGGAGTTTTCAGAGGGGAAACTAGGAAAGGGGATAACATTTGAAATGTAAATAAAGAAAATATCTAATTAAAAAAGGAAAAAAGAAAAAAAAATAGGACTCTACTTTGGGCCTGACCTGGTGGTACACAGCTTTAATCCCAGCTCTCGGAGGCAGAGGCAGGTGGATCTCTGAGTTCAAGGCCAGCTTAGTCAATAGAGAAATGTTGCCTTAAACAAACAAAACAAAACAAGAAGAAATACTCTAACTTATTACTTTCTGGAAAAAATAAAAGCAGTAAAGAGTTTATATATTGTTTGGTATTTTCAAAAACTGACCCAATTAAAAATGCTTTATAAATCATTAACTTAGAAAATTCTAGTTTTCTTTTTATGTGTATGGTGCAAAGGGATTGAACCCAGGGCCTTGAGAACTTCAGGCAAACATTTTCCTTATAACTATTGCTACAACTTTAGAATCCAGCAGTGAGCCACATACTTGGCAGTTTACATTTACAAGAAATTAATTGTATATTTATTTCTGGAAATTATTACTACAAGAGGCTGTAATTTGGGGTGGACATAATTGCATGTATCTTTGTGTGTGTGTGTGTCTATTTCATCCATTATTGGGTAAAAGATTCTCTTTTGAAACTAGCAGTCTTCAGACTTCATAGGGAATAGAAGCCATCTAGTGTGGTATATTTTGAGGCCTCCTTCCTCTGGCTACAGGCACAGTCTCCGCCCTCTGGCACCCGTCATTTGGGAGTGAAGATCAAGTTTGAGCTTATACATGCTGGTACTTAGCCAGCACGCTGGGATTTGCTCCAGCCACTAGGTAGCTACTAGGTAGACTAGGTTTCATAAATCTGCTCGAGATAAAAAAAAAACAAAACAAAAGGAATTTAACATTGCTCTTATCAAGCAGAAAGTACACAATATGAAATCAAGATGTCTTGGGCTTGAAAAAAAAATTGAAAATTTCACCATTATAGTTTTAAACTTGAAAGATCCTTAACAGTGTCCCCTTCCTTCTGTGTGAGGAAATGTAGAGAATTTAGGTGTGTTTCTGAAGGTCACCCATCTAGCACCAATAGCAGAAAGGAGGTGGGCCAAGTGGACTGACCAGTTAGAAGAGACTGTGTCTGTTCAGAAGTCAGCAGTGGCTTAATTTTTATGAAGCTGACACGTGCTGACCTGTGCTGTGCTAGCCTGGGTTTTGATGGTAGGCTGTGACTAACTCAGGAGAAGGGTGTCCTTCTCCAGATTCATTACTTAAGATAGACTTGCCAGCTTGGTACCAAAGCACAAATAGAAAATGAGCATTTCTGGGGAAGAATCAAATCCCTCAAGCTGTTGCTTGCTTTGAGTCTGGGGCTTCACTGCTTTTAAATCCATGCGTTGGTTGTCATAGAACATCCCTGTGACTGGGGCAGGCCAACAACTGGGAAGACCTTTAATATTTTTTGGGGTGATTTTGTTTTTGTTTGTTTGTTTTTTGGGACAGGGTTTCTCTGTGTAGTCCTGGCTATCCTGGAACTCTGTAGATCAGGCTGGCCTCGAACTCAGAGATCCACCTATCTCTCTGCCTTCCAAGTGCTGGGATTAAAGGCATCTGTCACCACTGCCTGACCACCTTTATAGTTTATATTAGAAATAGTCTTCTTTATTTTTATGTATATGTCTGCCCGTGTGTACCTGTGTTAGATTCCCTGGAGCTGGAGTTATGGGGCTTGTAAGCCAACTTGTGAATGCTGGGACTCAGACTCAGTCAGGTCCTTTTGAAGAACAGAAAGCACTCCTAAACGCTGAGCCATCACTCTAGCCCCTGAAATAAGCATAAGGAGAAAGCCTCTGCTTCTAAAACAAAGGCCTATCTGGGAGGAGCTAAGAGACCCTCAGCGTATCCCCCTTGCCTAGGGGATGCTGTCAGTCAATAAAGAGCCCTTTGCTGAGTTGGGACACCTGTGAAACCCTCTGGATGTTTACAGTCAAAGCTGACAAAGATGAGTCCCTCTCAGAAAGTAGGAAATCACCAGCCCTTGGTGCTGTAGTCAGTCCTAAGCTCTCAGAGTTGACTTTAGTTTTCTCTCATGTGGTTATAGCAAATCTTCTACCGCTGTTTTTATAGTAAACCAGTGACCCTCCGTGTCCCTTAGCCTGTTCCAGCTGGAGGCAGTGGTGTCCCCATGCAGACACCTCTCTGCAGCCACGCCACGCCTCCATCTTACTTTTTTTCCCCCGCACACTTGGCCTATCTACCAATCAGGGAGGTTCACACCAGCTGAGATTCCCTTCTGTAGAGAGGTTAGTGTTTACTTTGGAGTCTGGAGATGCATGAGCCCTTTCGGACCCTCCCCAACTTCTCTCTCCCATGAATAAACAAAGGCCCCTTACTAGGCCGACCATCCTGTTCACTTCTGTGGATCTGGGGATTCACGATCCTGGCAGTCTCCCAAGGTTTTGGCTCTTGGTTCAGTTCAGTTTTGTATCTTTGTGGCAGAGCGCACGTCATGGCGTGTATGTAGAGGTGAAAGGACAGCTTGGTGGGAGCGTCCACCATGTGGATTTTTGGGCAGAATTCGACCCTCAGAAGTGGCAGTAGGTGCCCTTACCGCTAAGCCATTTTGAATGCCCTCCAGGGGAACATTTTAAGAATATACACTGAGGGGCTGGAGAGACAGCTCAGCAGTTAATTACACTTGCTGCTCTTGCAGGGGACCTGGACTCACTTCCCAGCACCCGCCACATCAGGTGGCTCACTCCAGTTCCAGGGAACCTGATGCACAGACATATGTAGGAAAAAAAAATATGCACATAAAAGAAACATGATAAATCTTTAAAACGAATGCACTTTGTCGTTACTTGGCCCATCCTGTTCCCACCTCCTGTTGAGTAGGATTCTGGTGATTTTGTTTCTGCCATACTGGCCTCGAAAGCCACAATGACCCCTACCCGCTTTGGCACAGAGGGAGCCTCCTGCTTCACATCTGTCCTGCCGACACTCTCACGGTGCCCGGTTGCTGGAGGTGACTCGGGGTGTGGTATGCCTAGGGAGCTTAGATACCCTGTGAACAGTGGCAGTGTAAGGAGACTGCCTTCCACCCCAGGCCTGGAGCCTTTGCCTCCCATCTCTCTTCCAGCATCTCACCACTTTGTTCTCAATTCTGTGAGGAGAACCGTCCTCTCACAGAAAATTGGAGATGTTTTTGAGTTATGATTGGAGTGGAAAGACCCATTTATTCTGCTTCAGGCTCAGCAGAGCCTCCTGTTATCTCTCAAAAGATTAGGTCATTTTGCTCTCTCTCCATCGATCACCAGCCCCTGCGCCTCTTAGCAGAGTCAGGAAATGAGCAGCTCTTCTCACCCCTCCTCGCCTTGCCAGGCAGCTGCAATCAGGGCTGGAGAGCGGTGTGGTGGGAGAGGATCAGGAACACAGCCACTTTTGTGCCTCGGCAGGGTGTTCATCCAAGACCTTCATTTTCCCTCTAAAGAACAGCCTGTGTGTTTGGCTTGCACAAGAACTGACTGCGTCTCCCAGGACACCATTTGTCCCCCATTTTGTGAAGTAGATTTGCCCTTTGTGACGGTAGACTACATACACAGGAGAACTGTGGCTGCGTTTGACGTTAGCCAGGACTGGGAAAGCTTAAAATGTTGGATGCTGTCAGGGCCAGTGGTGAGTCAGAACGCTTCATACCACCCGTGAGGCCTGATTAGCAGTGTCCCGGCTTCTGCAATGGCAGGCACATGGCCTCCTTATATAAACCACTCTACATGTTTACTACTATTTATCGACATTTAATTTTTTTTTTTGTTCTGGTATCTTCCATTCAAAATAGGAAACCATACATGATCCAGACCTCCTCCTCCTCCTTCATGTTTTAATTTGGTCATAAATATATGAGAGGCCTTAGGTAGAAGAGCTGGGAGCTAAACACAGGTCTTGCTTCTCAAGAGCCTCAGAGACTCTTCAATATTGACAGACACTGAGTATCCTTGTAGGCCTGACAGTGCTGTTCTCCATCCCCTTCTCCCTGCTTTGCACATACATCCACTGTTGCCTCAGACCTGAGGGACCCCTTCCTAGCCAGGCATCAGATCTCTGCACTTTGCACACACAGAAGCTCAATTCTGTCCATCATCTGGCACACAGGAGTTTCTTTCTTTCTTTTCTTTCTCTCTCTCTTTTTTTTTTAGCCAATATTACAAAGACCTCCCTTATTTCTATGTTAAATATTTTTGGGCCTTTGGTAGCTTTGGGGGAAGCCAGGCAGTGCAATATTGTATGTGTGTGTGTGTGTCTGTGTGTGTGTGTGTTTAAAGTACTCTTTAAGTACTCCAGATAGCTCTCAGAGATAGAAACTATTTCATGATGCAGAAGGATGGACTTGGCTTGTGGCTCCACAGAAAGGCTGGCCTGGTGTTCCTGCTCCTGGTCCTGTAGAAATGTCAGACATACTTACTTGCCTCACCTCTCTCAGACCAGAAGCAGTCGCCTCTGCTCTAGATAGGCTTGACACTGCTCTAGTTTGGATCTCTTTTCTAAATGGTGGGCTCTCTTGCTTTGCCCTTTCGGCTCACAACCCACTTGAGAGGGTTCCAGGTAGAGTCTGTTTCGTCTCAGCAGCCTTGCTTTGCCTAGCATAATCTGTAGGTGCAGGACAATGGTTCAATGAAGTACAAACACAAAGTGGGTCTTTAGAAGCTCTTCGGCAATCCCTCAGCACAGTCATGTTGTCCCTAGGCTCCCAGATGGCCCCCAGGGGCTTGTCCTGTTAGTCACTTTCTGAACGGCCTTTTCTGTACAGAGGTCAGTGCTGACTCCCTGAGTCCGTCCTTAACAGCTCTGGAGAGGCTGTTTTGTTCCCATCCGTGACACAGCATCTTCATCAGGTCTGTAGGAGGGGGCTGGGAGCCAGCAGCAGCCAGACACTGCAGATCCGGAGCTGAGCAGACAGCGGCCGTGCGTGGCCCTGGCAAAGGAGTCTAATTATTTTTCTCTTGTGGCTGGCAGTAAGATCAGACACCCCGCATACAGAAATTCTTTACTGTCTATCCAGAATCACCAAGAATCACAAATTTCTACCTGTCTGCATCAGAGAGAGAGCCTAGAATAGGGATGGGTCTTTTGAACTAAGGTTAATTTCTCAGGCTGCTTACATCCAAGCAAGGCCCCCCTCATCTGAGGTGCAGCTGGAATGTCTCCCTCCACACACCCCTGTGCTTGATGACGGTGAAGCCACTGGTGACTCAGAATGGAGCCAGAAGTTTTAGCTTGCTGGTCCTGCCGTGACTGGGCCAGTGACTCAGCACCGCGCTGTCGCTCCCTGACCTGGAGCTCATCCAAACTGAATGTTTCAGGTCTGAGCCTCAGCCTAGGAAGAGATAGATGCTGTTGCTCTTGCTCTTTTTCTTCCTTCCTTCCTTCCTCCCTTCCTTCCTTCCTTTCTCCCCCCACCCCCCTCCCTGGCGAAGATGAAGGGTCTGAAGAGGTCACACACAAATGTCAACACACAGCATCCCAAGAGTAGCAGGCAAATGCTAGGGAAAGAGTTACGTAGCCAGCCTCACCTGACAGACCTAGGTTCTGGAGATCTTTAGCAAACTGCATGCCCTCCATTGGCATGTTTTCAAAGCTTGACTGGAAGAAGCCCATGTACCATTTGTAAAGGTGTTACCATGAAGTGGGAAGGTCTTTGTAGACAGGCATCCAGCTGACTTTCCCATACAGCCGACCTGGCCATGTTCGAGTCAGCCAACAGATAGGCCTCAAGTCCCATTTCTGACAAGCTTGTCCCAAATTTAGCTGATTCTCCCTTGGTGTCCAGATAGCCCTCTCCTAACCCTGACCTGGACTTCCTGTGCCCCTGTGAGGGTTGTATTCAGGTCCACAGTAACCTGGAACACAGTAGGGGATCAGGTGAAGGCTTCTGGACTTTCTGGGGCCTCCATCAGGCCCCTCTGCTTAATAGGTAGTTTTGTTGATGTATACCAGGGCAGACAAGAGGATGGAACGCAACAGTGTGCTGCATAGAAGGCTTCTTTATTCAGCCCGAGTTCCTTAAGAAGAGGTTGTCTGCAGTTGTCTCTGCAGTCCTGAGAACAATGCCAGGCAGGAAGCAGGAGCCCAGCTGATGGCTGGGAAGAAGGGGCTGAGAGTGTTAGTGTCAGAAGAGGCTAAAGGCTTTACGACTGAGACCATTGTGTTTTCTTCTTGTCTGAAACAAGATCATGGGAAGGAAGGCTGTGGAAATGTTCCAGACACAAGGAGGGGCTGTTATTGATCTCTTTAAATTCAGTTTGCTTCCCAGAATGGAGATTCAGGTACTTTTCCATCTGCATTGATTAAAGCAAGTGGTTTTCTTTTTCCTTTTTTTTCCTCTAACAGGAAGTAAGTACCTGATTTTTTTTTCCCCTGAAGCTGTGAGTTTAGGAGCCAAATGTTCCTTGATTGGGCTTCTCCACACAGCTGTGCCCCAGCTTCCCCTGTGACTTGAAGTCCATCTCATTCCTATATCTGCCAGATGGAATACCAGGGGAGGGTTTCAGGGTTGGGAAAGTGAAAAGCTGAGGCAGGCTACGGGTCCCCAGCACTCCCTCCAGTAGCTGCTAATGGTTATCCTTGTCCTAGGACCATGTGTGGGCTCCTCTGAGGGGGATACAGTAAGGATGTTGGGATGCCAGCAGATGCTGTGCTCCCAAACCAACCTTCACTCCGTTTCTGGATGTGTGAGGTAGCATTTACACGCTGTTTCCCAGCAGAGAGGTTTTGTGTGTATAAGCTCCTCCCCCGAGTAGCTGACTAGCCTCTTTGAAAGAAGAGAGCTCAGGGCTTAGGTTTTTTAGGGTACTTAGTTGGCCCTGTTTACGTCCTGGTTGGTTTTGAGCATAGACAGTAGCATTCTTGCTACCCAATCTCTAAAGGCTGAGACAAAGGCTCTTCTACCTCTAACAGACTCGTTACTAATCGAGAACTGGGTTTTGCAATGTTAGGCCCAACCTCTTAGTCTACATCAGTAACTGGAATGAAGGCACACGATTGTGTAGGGCAGGGAGTAACTTAGTGTTTACAAAGACTTTCTCATGCCTTACTTCACTATGTCTTTCAAAAACAGCCAGTTGAAGTGGCACATGCCTAATCCCTAGGCTTGGGAGATAAGAGGCAGGAAGATCATGAGTTCAAGACCATCCTCATGTACATAGCAAGTTCAAAGGCAATCAGAACTTTGTGAGACTCTATTTAAAACATAACAAAACAAAAACCGTTAGAACCCCCTGGAAGGTAAGGGAATTTTATAGCTGAGAAGCTGAGTCTGTTATAGCAAAGTCTGTCCAAGGCTGATGAGCTACAGGGAAGTGTTGGGAGCCCAGGATGGCAGCTTATAGACCAGGACTCCTGCCCACTCATTTCTGTTTATATAGACACAGCTGCAAAGACAAGCACTACAGGTTTCATGTTCTAAAACACAGGGGCATCCCTTTTATTGATCCTAGGATAAAGTGTTTCTATTTGAATAACTGGCATATCAGAGCACGCTTCTAATCACTGTGAACTCATAGTGACCTGTGACTCACAGTTTTGTGTCCAACACAGACCTACTCTGTCTTTTTTTTTTTTTTTTTAAGATTTCTTTATTATATGTAAGTACACTGTAGCTGTCTTCAGACACTCCAGAAGAGGGAGTCAGATCTCGTTATGGATGGTTGTGAGCCACCATGTGGTTGCTGGGATTTGAACTCTGGACCTTTGGAAGAGCAGTCGGGTGTTCTTACCCACTGAGCCATCTCACCAGCCCCTCTGTCTTATTTTTTAAAAGATTTATTCACATTTATTTTTGTTTTTCATATGTGTTGTGAGTGTACACTGGTGCATGGGGGTCTGCCCACTTGCAGAGGCCATATTGGCTCCCTTGGAGCTGGAATTACAGGCTATTGTGTGACACCAGATGTGGACGCTGGGAACTGGATCCTGGTCCTCTGCAACAGCAGGCACGGACTCATACTGCTGAGCCATCTGTTCAGCCCCAGAACCTTTTTGATTTTTTTGAGTTCCAGAACAAAACCTATCTCATTGGAGGTGCTGTGAGTGGACTTGAGTAGTGTGTGGGTCTGGCTTCTTATTCCAAATTTGCCCCAAATCTCTTAAGCCCACCAGAAGTGGTAGAGAGCCAGTGTAGCTCAGGAGGAGCTAGGAATCACTGTGAGCTTGGTTGTGGCTGCTTATGTAGCACATTAATAAGAAGTCATTTATGTGGTCTCTCGGACAAACAAAAGGCTGTGCTGAGTGATTGCAGCCCAGGCGTCTGTGGAGGTGAAAGTGCTGTTCTAAGGCTCCTGCCTGATGGAGGCGTGCCAAGTTGCTTCATTTCTGCCGAGCTCCTGACTCTACCAGGAGTCCCACAGTCTCTCTTTCAAGCCTCTGCCTCTCTCATTGGTGTTAGAAGTTTTGAAGTATTGTTAGTGAAACTCAACAGCTGACCTGGGTGAGAGCACTTCTGGCCTAAAAACCCAGTTAATGGAATCGTGTTCTACTTAAAACTCCAGGGCTCTAGTTGGAGGTGCTGATCACCGCCATTGCTCCTGTTACCATGGTAACGGGAGCTGTGGTTTGTAGGCATCAGGCCAGCTTTTGTTCTGTTTTGTTTTTTGGTTTTGTTTTTTTTTTCAAGTCCACTTGATTAAGAGCCAGGGCTATTAAGCCCATTCCCAAGGTTTGGAGGGCCACCTAATCAATGTTCAGAGAACCAGCTATGGTTGGGTCAAAGGTGAACTGTTCACGGTGTCTGTGACAATGAGTGTGCCAGCAAACCATGAGCTGTCTCCCTAACAAGTGCCCAAGAGCTGTCCCCCACCATGCTTCTAAGACACGAGGGCAGTGGGTGGGGTTGAGCCTTGTCTTAATTTGGGATATAAATTTTGGGGTACTTTGAGTTCCTGCAATTTCTGACAAACTCAGGCATGCTCATGGTGGTATGGCCATAGATGAGTTCTAGCAATTTCTGGTGCATACCTCAGTTCCTTTCTTCTTCATGCCAGCCCCCTAGGCCCTCTCACCCCAGTCAAATAAGGGGTGCTTGGAATGGAGGTAGAGCTTCCATTGTTTTTATCTTTTCCGGGCTGCTCCATTGTCTCCTACAGTCTGAGAACCAATACTTTGTAGACTATTCCTGAGCCCACCCCTGAATTTTATAGCTAAGAAAGCAGGTGTGTGGACTGTTCACGTAGCACATGGGTGGGGCGGGAGGCAGGCCAAGTGCAGTCTTTCTGTCAGTAACTTTGCATTTATTGCAAACCTGCAGAAAAGCCCAGTACTCACTAAACTCAGCCTATCTCCAGACTTTCTCTAATAATAATGTCTTGTGCCTGAAAGGGCACATTTTGGCTCACTCAGTATTGATTTTTCCCCCCTAATTATTATTCTGGCTTTCTCTTGGAGTTGTGTGGTGCCCTTAGATAGCCTCAGGATTTTAATGCAGTATGCAAACACCAGTAAAATTAACACATTCATTTATCAGTTAATGTAGTCAGATAAGAAAGCCAGACCCTGAGGCTCTCATTTCCTAATTAGAATTTGTATGTCTTCCTGGCAACCTCAGCCAAAGATAAGAATAACTAGCTTGATCTGCAGGGAGGTCACAGAAAGAGGGGGAGACTCACTGGCATCTGCTTCGTAGCTGTGCTTGTGCCCTGTCCCTGTTGTGTGATGTTACAAGCACTGCCTCCCCCAACCCAGATAGAGAAGATTCCTGGGGCCCCCGGTTGCAGGGCTGGAGAGATGGCTCAGCAGTTAAGAGCACTGGATGCTCTTCCAGAGAAGAGTGGTTAATTCCCAGCACCCCATAGTGGCCCACAACTATTTGTAACTTCAGCCCCCGAGGATCCAGAGCTTTCTCCTGGCCTCTGAGAGTACTGTGCACACATGGTCCTCATTCATGCAGGAAATACAAACTCTAAAACATTTTTTAAAATTAAAAAAAAAAAAAATCAAAGTCAGGCCTGGAGTCGCACCTGTAATCCTGTACCCTGGTGACTCAAACAAGAAGATGGGAAATTGAGATCAGCCTGGGCTACAATGTGAGGCCCTGTTGCAAACATCCTCGCCATAGTTCCATAGGGTGCCTGTGGCCTGCTTTGTTTTACAGAAAAGAAAATGAAGGCTTGCAGGGGTAAGGGATTGATCCATGCTCAGTAATCGGTAGTAAAAACGGAGCTTGGGTCCTAGCTAGGTTAGCCTCCCTGTGGGACAGCCCCACATTCCCCTGGTACCTCAGCCTCCCCTGCGCTTCAGGTGTTTCCTGTTTGTTCCATGCATTGACTTGTCTAATATTTGAACAGGGTCCCATGTCGTCAAGGCTGACCTCATACTCATTATGTAGCTGGAGATGACCTTGAACTTGTGACTTTCCTGTTTCTGCCTTTTTAGTTTGTTTGTTTTTTCGAGACAGGGTTTCTCTGTATAGCCCTGGCTGTCCTGTAACTCATTTTGTAGACCAGGCTGGCCTCGAACTTAGAAATCCACCTGCCTCTGTCTCCCAAGTGCCGGGATTAAAAGCGTGCGCCACCACCGCCCCGCCTGCTTCTGCCTCTTAAGTGCTGGGGTTGTATATATGTGCCTGGTTTTATAGGATAGTTGGGGTTGAACCCAGGACTTCCTTACATACTACCAAGGGTCACATCTTGTTGCTTTGATCACTCCTGGGGCCTATCTGAATAGTAGCTTGATGTTCACCGGAACTTGTAGATGAGGCTAGCTCAGGCCTTCTAGGTACCTGGATGTGAGGAGTAGGTAGTGGCTGAGGCTCTGCTCGTGGCCAGAACAAACAGTAAACTCCAGGAAGTCCCCAGAGAACATATGACAGGACTGTACAAAGTCTGATTTCAACTGGAAAGAAGGGTCCTGTCCCCAAGAGTAGACACACTGCCTAGAAAACATGTTATGACAGGATTCTTCATTGTCTCTTGCCAGTTCCCCATGGTGTACGCCTCCGATCAAGAACTGGGCCCTTTTCTCTGTGTGAGGCCTGGATCTACTCCCAGCTCTTGGGTGACCTGAGAGTTAAGCAAGCTAAAATAACGCTGGTGTCCCGAGCACGTGGGGATTCTAATCTGAGAGTACCAAGTGCCTGTCTGCCCCTCTCCCCAAGGACACAGTGACACCCTTGCCTTTTCTGTATTCTGGAGGCCCTCCAGGGGCAAGGTCTCAGCAGGAGAGAGGCTGAAAGGGGCACCTTCCAGGGTCAGCCACCTGGTGTCTAGATCTGTATATAAATATAAGACATGGCAGAATTAATGGTCTTTTCACTCAAAATGCAAAGCAACCCTCAGGGTCTGACCTCAGCCTTTGCCCAGTTCTGCAGCTGTAGAAGTTGACACCCTGGGCTCACAGATTCCCAGCTTTTTTGACATTTTGTTTGTCATTTGGAGAGCTACCTCCCTGAAGAAGGCTCACCCTCCCAAACACTACCCTAGTGGGATCTGTACAGGTGACACAGCCAGCTCCCTCGTCTGTGGAAGGACTCTCCTGTTCAGGGGACACTGGGAGGCAGAGTTGCACAGACTCTGGTTGGAGAGAGATGTCCTTGCCCAGTGAGTGGCTGACTGGCCTCAGTGTCTGAAATAAGATCTGCCCAGAGGTACATCTGGAACTTGGCCTTCTCAAGGGTCCCAAAATAGCCAGGCCTCTAAAGGGACAACTTCATGAGAGGACACAGAAAGGACCCCCAACTGCCCTCGGGCCAAACAGGGTTTATTGTACCGAATGAGGAAAGGTTCTGTGGTGCTTCTTCAAAATGTGCCAAGGAACTGTTTACTGGGAGCCCTGAGACAGAGCACTGCTGCTAGTGTAGAGAGAGATGAGCTCAGCTGCCTCCCTGTTGAGCGCAGACAAAGCACAATGTGGGACAGGTGGACAGCAGAGTATCCAAAGGGGAAAACTGATCAAAGGCAAGGAAGAGTCTAACTAGACTGACCTAACAGGATTCTGACCATCCAAGGGTGATGGACAGACATCTGGGGAGGATTGGAGGTGGCCAGACCTGGGATATTCACCATGGTGGGTTGGGAACAAGGGGGTTCTGGTTGGCTTGATTTAGCTGTTCTTTTGCAATAGCTGGATTTTACAAGGAAACGCGTAGCTGGGCCTAGGAGAAAGCCCTGTAGCCTTGCTATGAAGTTAGCCAGGCGGAGACTCTTAGGAGTTGGCCTTGTAAGACTGGCGAGTAATCCCCTGGTTTTGTTCTCTTCTTGCACCACTTCTGCATTCCAGTGCATCTCCTTTCCTACAGCTTGTTCTAAAAATAGTTCCAAGGAGCTAGCTAGCTCCTGAAACACACACACAGATTACACACCACACACAGAGCACACACAGTACATGCACAGAACACACAACACACAAAATAGCACAGACCACATACCACAGAGCATACACGACACACAGAGCACAGACAACACACACAGCACACACACAGAGCACAGACAACACACACAGCACACACACAGAGCACAGACAACACACACAGCACACACACAGAGCACAGACAACACACACAGCACACACACAGAGCACAGACAACACACAGAACAGCACATACACAGCACAGCACATACACACAGAACAGAGCACAGACAACACACACACAGCACACACAGAGCACATGCTTACATTCTTTTCCAGAAAGATTTTCAAGCTACGTTCTGTATTGATCAAATACAAACTGTGCAGATGAGAAATATTGGCAGCTGAGAAGTCTGCTCTGCTGTAACTGGAGTTGAATCTTCCTGGGATCACCTGGCTTCACCCTCTGAAGATGCTCAGGGGTGGTTTGCCACTATCTGCTGTCTACGCTGCTGTCACCCAGGAAAAAAACCTCTCTCCCCACTGTGAGAAACAGACCTCCCTCTCTTGTACTTCAAATACTTTGACTCCTTGGTGTGCCTTGAGACAGGTTTTAGTATATAGCCCTGACCAGCCTGGAGCTCACTTTGTAGACCAGAATGGCCTCAGAGTCACAGAAACCTGACCACTTCTACTTCTCCCAGGTCCTGGGATTAAAGACATGACCACCATTTCCAGTCCCCCCTAAACCTTGAAGTGCCGCTCACACAGTAGACTGGGACTCTGGAGAAAGCAGAGCAGTGGAGTGGTCTGGCCCCCTGTGCTCAGCCTGGCTGAAGTGTGAGGCCCATGTCACCCCGGAAGATCCGAGACCCTCAGCACCACCCTCCTACTCAGGGACTGCTCTGCCACATTTCTAACCAGTCTTTGTTCCTCCTTACTTTGTTAGGACACTGCATCTTCTGCCAACGGCCCTTCCCGAGATGGCTCCCGCCTGCTGCCCATTAGGGAAGGCCACCCCATATACCCCCAGCTCCGACCAGGCTACATTCCCATCCCCGTCCTCCATGAAGGCTCCGAGAACCGGCAGCCCCACCTTTTCCATGCCTACTCCCAGCCTGGGGTGCAGCGATTTCGAACCGAGGCCGCAGCGGCCGCTCCGCAAAGGTCCCAGTCTCCTTTGCGTGGCGGCATGACAGAAGCCACCCAGACAGATAAACAGTGTGGACAGATGCCAGCAACTGCAGCAACTGCAGCATCTGCAGCAGCTCAGCCCTCGACTGCCCATGGACCTGAGGTAAGAAGAGACCCAGAGACCCAGTCTGTGCTGGGCCAGCAACCTGCCTGGTAGTACCCAGGGCTCATAGCCTGCAGCCTCAGTGGTTCTCGTTGGAGAGGTGGTTGGCGGCCTCACATTGTCCCCGTATCTTACGCCTGTATTTTTCAGATGGCCAGAGATCACATGGCTTATTTCTGTAGTAGAAGAATTGGCACCAACATGGTAACTGCATGATCGAAATGCATAGCGGTAGGGGCCTCACAGCTCGGAGCAGCTGCCTCGCTTCCTTCATCAGTGTTCCTATTCACACTGGGCTCCCTGCTTCACAGAGAGTGCAGAGTTACTCTGTTCAGTCCTTTCGGGTGGACATCAACCATTTGGACCTAAGCTGGAGATAAATTCAGAATGGCAGCTCTGTCTTCAGGGCGTGCCACTAAAGGAAATCCAGTGTTAGGTCAGAAAGGCGATAACTTTAGCCCTGAGGTTCACCATTTCGAGGTTTGTCACTAGTGAAAGGGTATTGCTCATTCAGTTCTGAGTTGAGGTTGTGGCCGACAGATGGGGTAGGGTTGCTAAGCAGTTATGCCCTCCTTTTCCGTCCTCCTCTCTGCAGCGCGTCCCCTGGGTCCGTTGGCTTTGTTGCTGAGGATGAGCCCTCATTTCCTGCATGCGTCAGAGTCCTGATTGTTTTTAGCCTCTACTTGTGTTCACCTTCACCATCAGGGGTGAAAAACCCCTGTGTGGTACTGGAGATCTCTGTCCTTTCTCGGAGATGTGTTTCCTACATCTGTACTGTTCCTCCGGTACAAGTCAAAACAACATCAGAGATATTAGAAAATTTAAGCCAACAAGGCCTTTAGTGGCTAACCACCTGGAGAGCAAGCTCCCTCAACCTTCTAGATGACTAGAAAGATAGATTAGAACAGAAAGGGACCTGGCCTGCACCCAGACACAGGCAGCTCCCAGATGCTTCACTGCATTCTCCAATAAGAGGTTAAGCGGAAATAAGGAGACATTCAATAACAACAAACACAGCGGCCCACACCCTTCCTGGGCATGCTGCTGCCTGCCAACGCACAGGCACAGATGTAGCCAGTTAATCCTCAAAGCAACCGTGGGGTGGGTAGGCAGGCTGCCCTTTTCCCATATTTCAGGCAAGGCGCAGAGAACGGTCGCGCTTCCGAGTGTTTGAACCCTGGTTCTTTTATTTTAGAGCTCTGGGAGCCTGTGTGGGCTAGGCAGGTGCTCTCCCGAGGAACTGTGTCCCCAGTCCTCGAGGTCTTAATACTATATTTGTTAAGTGGAGTGGTGCTGGAGATTGAAACCAGGGACACACTGAGCACAGAAGGACACACAGCCAGTATCCTCACACTTTGAAAATGTTTATAGCAGGAGAGCTTTGTGGGGATGTGTTGTCCTGGCCAGGTGGTGTCTGGTGGCTCCAGGGCAGCAGGATCATTCACTCGTGCCCTTTGTCTCTTGCAGCGATCTCAGTCTCCAGCTGCCTCTGACTGCTCATCCTCTTCCTCCTCGGCCAGCCTGCCCTCCTCCGGCAGGAGCAGTCTGGGTAGCCATCAGCTCCCCAGGGGCTACATACCCATCCCCGTGATACATGAGCAGAATATCACCCGGCCAGCAACCCAGCCCTCCTTCCACCAAGCCCAGAAGACCCACTACCCAGCTCAGCAGGGTGAATACCAGCCCCAGCAGCCTGTATACCACAAGATCCAGGGTGATGACTGGGAGCCCCGGCCGCTTCGCGCTGCGTCTCCATTCAGGTCACCTGTCAGAGGTGCTTCCAGCCGGGAAGGCTCGCCAGCCAGAAGTGGCACACCGGTTCACTGCCCATCTCCCATCCGTGTGCACACAGTGGTTGACAGGCCTCAGGTATGGAGGGTCATTAGTTGACAGCAGTGCAGATGGCTAAGGCAGGCTGAGAGGTTCTGCAGATGCCCTGGGATTCCTCAAAGCTCGGTCTCATCAGCATAGCACAACTGGAGACAAGCAGAATTCTAGAAGTTTCTGGTCAGGGACTGTTGAACCGTCCGTAGTCTCCACGGCTTTTTCCATTGCAGCTGCTCTAGGGGCAAAGGGGAGCCTGTGGTAATGCTGTCAGTCACTCTCCCCTCTATGACCAAGTTCCTTAATGGGCACAGTACCTTTCCTGGTCTTTCCCACCCCCCCCCACCCACCCCCGCTCTTACTCCAACCACAGTGTACATTGTTTCTATTTCTATTCTACCAGGCATTCTCTTGATCCCTCTGGGCATTGCTCAGGCCCTAGTTTCTCCCTTCAAGGCAACTCCCTCCATGCCTTGCACCAAGTTCTTTAGGATTCAGTTTGTGATTGTTCTGTGCAGACCAGATGGCCCTCTTATCTCTTAAGCTCTGAGCCTGACAGCAAGGGACCTTGTCTGAGACATTCCCCCACCCCTTTTGCAGTAGGGTACTGTGGTCCCTGGCTGGCACATTAGTGGACAGTAGTGAAAAGCCATCCTGGTGTGTTGGATATCATGGGCACAGCCCTGCTTATCCTGCAGTGAAGCTAGGGAGAGATGTTAGGGAAACCCAACAGCCTGCAGCTCAGAGGGCAGGACACTCAGTGTCACTGGGCTCCCGGTTGTAACACTGAACAGTCAAATTGCTCTTTGTCATAGTTTTTAAAATGAAATCTCCCTGCGAGAGATTTCCAAAAATCCAAAGGCGGAATGTCTTTCTCTTACAAACAGTGATAATATCTACTCCTGGGACAGGAAACCCTCCTTTTTGTTTGTATCTGCACATGTTGTGCATGCCTGTGTGTGGTACATGTTTTGGGCGTGTCCATGCACATCCTTGTGAAAGCCCATGGTTGATGTGAGTCTTCCTTGATCAGTGGCTACCTTTAACATTGACGCAGGGTCTCTCCCTTGAACCCAGCGCTTGCCAGTGCAACTAGTCTAAGTGGCCAGATTGCTTCACCGGTTGGTTATCTTATCTCTGCTTCTGGAGTGCTGGGATTTCAGGTGGACCACCACACCCATCCAGCCGTCTCCTGTGTGCCCTGGGGGATGCAAACTCTGGCCCTCACACGAATGCAGCAGGTGTTTGACCTGCTGAGTCACCTCCCCTGTACTGTCTTTAGCTTTTTTTATTTGGAAACAATTTCAACCTTTCTGAAGACCTGTAAGACTCACACACAGAAGACCTGTGTGCTTTTCAGAGCTCCCTGTTGTGCTTGGCTTTGTGGAGACAGTCTCTCATACAACCCAGGCTGGCTCCAGAGTTGCTGTCTGTCTGAGGATGACTTTGAACTTCTGATCGTCCTGCTTTTGTTTCCCTCGTGCTGGGGTTACAAGGTGTACCACTGGGTTGGGGTCATGTGGTGCTAGTATCAAACCCGAGGCCTTTTACACACTATGCAAACACTGGCAATTGAGCTGCATCCCCGAGTGCCCCTGCCACCCCCGGGAATGCTCGCTGCTGTCATTTTCTGTCACTTCTTCCTCTACCATCTGCTTACTTGAACTGCACGAGACTTACTTGCAAATATCATGGCCTTTTACTTCTGGATACTTCAGCAAATATTTTCCCTAAGAAATACGACCATAGTAGGATGGCCAGATTCCGGAAATTGAATACTCTTCCAATAGTGTATTATCCAGTTTGCCATCCACTTTCAAATTTCCTACCCAGCACTTTCCCATGTTGGGATCTGATCCAGGAGTGGAAACACTGACTTTAGACGCCACTTCTCTTTAGTCTCTGGCACAGTCCCTCGGCCTCTTAATGCTTTCATGACCTTGACATTTCTGAAGAGCAGGGGACATCCTTTCCCTAAGTTTACCCTCACACAGCCTTCCATTGCTTTTAAAACCCACAGTGGGAGGGCAGCCGGGAGGCCTGGTGAGGAGTGAGGGCTGATGCTGGGCAGAAAGCGTTTGGTGGAAACAGAGCACGCCAGTGAGATAGCCACCCACTCAGGATCCATCCTTGGATTTTGTAATCCCAGGACAGGGCTGTCCATGTTTCCTGTAGTCAGCGAGGGAGTATTTAGTCCTAGTTCGACCTCTATTGACCTTGATCGAGGTAGCCTTTCTTTTACATCTTGTTCAAAGAACCTTTTTTTTTTTTTTTTTAAGAACTTTCAAGGATTTAACTTATCTGACCATTAAAGTAAAATTAATACTTTTACTTGGGATGAAGTAGCTCAACATTTCCTCCCAGTTGATGAAGCTGGGGCATTGTAAGGGTTTTGGAGTCTAAGTATTCATTTAGATACTAGAAGAGCCCTATTCGGTTCCAGTTTGGAGCATAGTTTATATTTTAAAATATGACCTTGATCTCCAGTCCCTGGAAGGGCTGTGCAGCCAGATGCCAGGGTAAGGCATCATATCACAGCATTGCATCAATATGCAGGGCCTGAATTCCTCCAGGGTTAACTATTTCAAGCATCTAGCTTATTTTCAAAAAACAAACAACAAAATGGTCTGAGCAGAAACCACTAGGCTGTTACAGGTCACCTTGAAAGGGCACCCGGGAGCTGAGACCTTATACAGCAAGACCCGAGGCAGCATCTCTGGCCCAGGGCTGAAATGCAGTCAGTCAGAGATTGCTCTGAGCAAACCCTACTGAGAGCCAGCATGCTGTTTCATTTTTGAAAATTACAGTGGCTTATTTTTCCTTGTCTGTAAGGCTGTCACCTCTCTACAGAAGGCAAGCAGGTAGCAAGCCAATCAGTGGAGGCTTAGCAGATAATTTGGTCGCATTCATAATCAACATCCAGTTTGCATTTCAGCTATTGGCTGCCTTTAAAAAGGTCTCATTATGGGCATAGAGAAATGGCTCAGCTCTTGATTAAGTTTGGTTCCCAGCGCCTGTGTGGGTGCCTCATAGCTTCTTGGAGCTTCAGTTCCAGGATATCTGACTCCCTCTTCTGACTTCCAAGGACAGATAACATACACACAGATCTCATATACATAAATAAAAAATTTCTAAATCTTTTTTTTTTAATGAACATCATTTTCTAAGCTCTGTGGATAAAGAGCTTGCAAGTCTGACAGTCTGAGTTCAGTTCCCAGAACCCACGGAGAGGAAGGGTAGAACTCTCTGCAGGTTGTCCCCTGAGGGCCATGTGGACATGGGGCACAAGATCCTGCAAACATACAATTTAAAAAGTTATTTCCAGCTTTCTTGCTTTTATTTCTTCTTTATTTCTTCGCTTGCTATTAACCATGAATTATTGCTTTAGACAGTTATTAAAAGTTGATGTCCTCTTTTTTTCAACAGCCCATGACCCATCGAGAGCCTCCACCTGTTACCCAACCCGAAAACAAACCAGAAAGTAAGCCAGGCCCAGCTGGACCAGATCTCCCTCCTGGACACATCCCCATTCAAGTGATCCGAAGGGAGGCAGACTCTAAGCCTGTTTCCCAGAAGTCACCTCCTCCTGCTGAAAAGGTGGAAGTGAAGGTCTCCTCTGCCCCAATTCCTTGTCCTTCTCCCAGCCCCGCTCCTTCGGCTGTCCCTTCTCCCCCCAAGAATGTGGCTTCAGAACCGAAGGCGGCCCCCAGCCCTGCCCCTGCAGAAGCTGCAGCCCCCAAATCAGGAGAAGCCGAAACGCCCCCTAAGCATCCGGGTGTGTTGAAAGTGGAAGCCATCCTGGAGAAGGTGCAAGGGCTGGAGCAGGCTGTAGACAACTTTGAAGGCAAGAAGACTGATAAAAAATACCTGATGATCGAAGAGTATTTGACCAAAGAACTGCTGGCCCTGGATTCCGTAGACCCTGAAGGACGAGCTGATGTGCGGCAGGCCAGGAGAGATGGCGTCAGGAAGGTTCAGACCATCTTGGAAAAACTCGAGCAGAAAGCAATTGATGTCCCAGGTCAAGTACAAGTCTATGAACTCCAGCCCAGCAACCTTGAGGCCGAGCAGCCACTCCAGGAAATCATGGGTGCCGTGGTAACTGACAAGGATAAGAAAGGTCCTGAAAACAAAGATCCACAAACTGAAAGCCAACAGCTAGAAGCCAAAGCAGCCACGCCTCCAAATCCCAGCAGCACAGCAGACTCGGCTGGCAACCTGGTGGCTCCCTAGTGTCCCCTGGGACCATGCTGTAGAGACTTTTAAGTTGCATGCACTGCGGAACTTGCAGTCAGCTGGCTGTCATTATTCATAGCCGCTTGGTATGCAGTAACTTGGGGTGGAGGTAAAACACTAACAAAGGGGGCTTTTCTTCCATAGTCTATTCTGTATAAATAATAAGTTGCCTGTTCCAGAAGTCTAACCCTAACCCCTCTGCTTGTCTGGGACCCCTTTCTATGCATGGGTACAATGATTTAGCCGTGGCTGTGGGCTATCTTCCTGTTAGCCTTGGACTGAAGGGGTTTTAGGTTTTGATGTGTAGGAAGAGTGTTACAGGAATAGGGAACCTGTTTTTGGAGACATGTTGTCATTTTGATGAGATAACCTTCATCTCATTACTGAAATATCTAACTTCAGCTAGAATGAGCTATGCAAGGAGCCATAGGAATAGCTATATGTTGGAATGGCTTTAATGTTGTTACATTGGGAGGGGGGATGGAAAATAAAGTGATTATATAACTCTCAAAATGGGTTTTTGTGGTTTCTAAAAGTTTGAAGAGTGACAGATAGCATCAAGGTTGTTCCAGTGGGTGAAGTGAGGACCCCATATACGCACTCGGGAGGCAGAGGCAGGCAGATTTCTGAGTTCGAGGCCAGCCTGGTCTACAAAGTGAGTTCCAGGACAGCCAGGGCTATACAGAGAAAACAAACAAACAAACAAAAAACAAACAAACAAAAAAAAAGGCTGGGCACAAATAACAGGCCTACCAACAGGCTCACTGAGAGTGCTCTTGTCTCAAACAATGAGGTAGAGAGCAATTGAGGGTGACAGCCCACGGTGGCCTCTCGGCCTCTTCACACAGGTTTTTGCACACATGAAAACACAGCAAAAGATTGTCCCTGACTTTAGTCAAATGGTAGACACATTTATAAGGCAGTTCTTATCTGGGGCACGGGAGGACTCAGGACTGTGGGCTTAGGTAGTGGAATATGCTTGCTGTGTGCCTTCTTCATCCCACCCTATCAACAGCCAAATGCTACATCTGCTGATCCCCAGCCTCAGGCATCACCTCGGTGCTGAGATGGTTCACACGTACACAAGGAAGCCAGTTCCCACTGCTGCCCAAGTGCTGTGTGGAGTCTGGGTCACTGGGAATTAGAAATGTGCCGAGAGTCTTGCGGGTATTTAACACTTCTGAGTGACCCAGCTGGATGGGACCAGGTTCCCCTCTGAATGGGTTCCTGAGAGCCCCTAGGGTTCAGGGTCATGTGTACTCAGAAGATACTGAGTATATGATTATTTCTGTGCCCGTGAATTTAAAGCTCCAGAGGGGCCATAGAGATGGCTCAGTGTGTAAACGTACTTGCCACTGAGTCTGACAACCTGAGTTCTACCCCTGGGACCCAGGTTAGAGAAGAAAACTGATGACTACATGTTCTCACTCCTACACACAGGCTGTGGGCACACACAATGTAATCAAATTAGATGGGCAGGGAAGGGCTTGCCTTTCAGCACTCAGGAGTCAGAAGCAAGTGGAGCTTTGTGAGTTTGGGACCAGCCTGATCTACCATAACAAGTTCCAGGACCGCTAAGGTTAGAGAGACCCTGTCTCAAAATACATTTGACTGTCCAAGAGACTCACAAGACATAACCTATTGCTATTGCCGTTTGTTGCCCCCCAGAGGTGGAAGGTAGGTCCCTATTGCTAAATGCACCATGTATTTCAGACGTGACCCCTAGGCTGGAGCTGACCGGAATGCCCCCTCCCAGAGGACTGGCTCTCATGGAAACAGAAGGCAAGCATCCAAAGGAGGGAGACAACCAGCAGCCCTACCAAGCTGTGATGCTTATGAATCAACAATCAGCGTGGCACAATAACCCTAAGGGTGAGATAGTGGTACACATATCTAGGTGGTAACCAACAGCTCTCTAGTTGAATTTAAGACCTACCTGTTCAACAAGAGAGGAACCATTCCCAGCAATCTAGCCAACTACTCAGTGCTAGCGAAGTCGTGGTTACTAGAGAATCTACAACTGTTTCATCAAACCAACATAAGCACTGACTGCATTCTAAATATTCGTCCTTTTACCCACAGATAAGTGTAGCCTTTGCCCTTTAGCAAGGAAACTTTGCAACTCAAGGAGACAGTTACGGAAGACCTCAACTCATCATAAGGCACAGTGAATGGAGCCCAGTCCCAATGGCTACATTTACAAAACACTCCCACGCCTAAGGCTCAGAAGAGGGACAGAAAGATTGGGAGCTAGAGGGTCAGGAAATTGCAGAAGAGGGACAGAAAGATTGGGAACTAGAGGGTCAGGAAATTCTATGTGACATTGTGTCTCCTAGTAACGTCAGAAGCTGTATCTGTAGAGTCTCACCAACATGACTGCCTAGACATGAGCCGAACGCAGACAACACTAATAAACATGGCAAAGTGGCTAGGGAGAAGCCCACAAGGCCTAGAACCTACAACTAAAGATTGCCGAGCAGGGCAGGGGAGAGCACACCAATTGGTTATCCATTAATATACAGACAAGTCAGGTTATATATAACAATGCGTATGTATATGCATATACGTGTATGCATGCAATAACAATGACAAACAGGTTATAAATTTGAAAGAGCTTGGAAAAGACCATAGACACCCCCTCCTTCCCTCCCTATGTGGAGTTGTGCTTCACACACACACACACACACACACACTGCCCCACCCCACCAAATGAGGATGAAAAGGAAGAGGGGGACCTGAAACATCAGAACGTGCAAGTGTGCTGACTGAAGAGCCCCAAGCTGAATTCCTCACAACCATCCTGAGGTTAATATTGGTGCCTGACGATGCCACACAAAAATACCCACTGTCGTTCTTGCCACTCTTAGCCTGCTGAAAAAGGCTGAAGTCATCCTGATGGGATTCTGCCAACATAATTCCTGAGTGAACTCACCCAGGGAGGACAAGCCAGCATGCTAGGGACTCTAGAAACTCAAATGTAAACAGAGAAAGAAGCCTGCTGAACGACATCTCCCACCCAGCTCCCAGGCCTGGAGATCAAATCAGGGGCCTCATACGTTGCTCCTTCCACGGAGCGAGAGTCCTAGTTTGACCATGTTGTGAATGAACTAGAGACAGAGGAGGTCATTTCTGCTTTATTCACCTAGGCATTCAGGTCCCTCAAGTTTTAACTGACTTGGATTATTTTATTTTATTTTACTTTACCATGAATCATGGTGAGCTGGTCTCTAACCCAGTTGCCACCTTTGGCTGATCCAAACCAAATACAATGTTCACATCAAGACAATGGGTTTCTAGCCCTGGATCTTGCAGGAGACCAAGCATTCTGCCGGCTGCAAGGAAACAACTGTCTTGGCCCTGTAGGAGTTAGGGGCATTTGCACTGCTGAGTATCTGGTATCAGGGGACCTTGGCTCAGTTAACCTAAACCCCAGTGCCAGTTAGAGAGCATTGCAGTTAAGAGAACAAGCTTGAATCACTCTGTCTTAGTCAGGGTTTCTATTCCTGCACAAAACATCACGACCAAGAAGCAAGTTGGGGAGGAAAGGGTTTATTCAGCTTATACTTCCATGCTGCTGTTCCTCACCAAAGGAAATCAGGACTGGAGCTCAAGCAGGTCAGGAAGCAGGAGCTGATGCAGAGGCCATGGGGGGATGTTACTTACTGGCTTGCTTCCCCTGGCTTGCTCAGCCTGCTTTCTTATAGAACTCAAGACTACCAGCCCAGGGATGGCACCACTCACAATGGGCCCTCCCCCCTTCATCACCAACTGAGAAAATGCCCCACAGCTGGATCCCATGGAGGCACTTCCCCAACTGAAGCTCCTTTCTCTGTGATAACTCCAGCCTGTGTCAAGCTGACACACAAAACCAGCCAGTTCACACACCAAGGTAGAAATCACAGCTTTGGAGTCTGTGCAAAGCTTTGAGACAGTGACCAGTTACAGGGAGTCTTTCCCTCCCCAGGCTCCTCATTTACAAACTAGGGAAATGGTTAAATGAATCCAGACATGCAAAGAATGGCAAGTGGTGCCTGGCTGATGATAAGGTTAATTGTGGTTAACATTCTCATTCAATACAAGGAACACATGCCAGCCAGACAGCAAGGAGCAGGCAGGATTTGTGGAGATCCAGGTCATCACATCTCAGAATTTGGTGCCAAGTGGGTTTGATGGTGGATTAGTTTTCTCACTGCTGTGAAGGAATACCGGACATAAGCCACTTAGGAAGGAAAGAAGGAAGGAAGGAAGGAAGGAAGGAAGGAAGGAAGGAAGGAAGGAAGGAAGAAAGGAAGGAAGGAAGGAAGGAAGGACCTATTAGCTAACACATTCAGCATACAGTCTTTCTTGGTGTAAAGGCATTGGTGGCAGGCTCTTGAAGTGGCTGATCAGGAAACAGAAAAAAGGAAAGAAAAAGAAAAAAGAATGATAATGTTCAGCTCGATTCAGGGAGTGGTGCCACCCAATTTCAGAGTCGTCTTCTTACTTCAATGAAAAGAGTCTAGAAATTCTCACAGGCATCCTCAGAGGCTGGTTGCCATGGTGATTCTAATCCCATCAAGCCGACAAGATTAATCATCACAGTAGTCAAGCAGCAGAGGACTTCCTAAGGGCTGCGGAATTTTGAAAATCTCTTAACCTCTTCCAAACTCAGAGCATTTGATTTGGTGTGTGTGCGTGTTTTGTTTTTTGTTTCTTATTTTTTTCAATCTATAAAACTGAAATCTTACAGGATTCTTTCCTATCTCCCAGTTGCAGCAAGCAACCCGGGCTGCAGATGGTCCCTGGTTTACTGTGGTCTGAGTCAGTGTAAGAACACAGGCTATACCGAGTAGAAGCTTCAAATATTGAATTTGGATTTTTTTCCTGGCTTAGTGGTATGTGGTGCAAATTTGGTGTGTGATGTTGGCAGCGATACAATGCTGGGCAGCTGCAGGAAGCCATAGCTCCGGTTGGCCACTCCATCACAAGAAGAAAATGGCCAGCCCTGCAGCATTCTGTATTATTGTTAGGCAGGAATGTTCAGAAGGTTAGATGAAGTAAACACATTTTCTTTTTAAATATTTATCTGGGGGTTGGAGAGATGGCTCAGAGGTTAAGAGCACTGGCTAATCTTCCAGAAGATGAGTCTCATAATGATTCCCAGCACCTGCATGTACAATGGCTCTCAACTGCCTGTCACTTCAGTCCCAGGGAATTCAACGCAATCAATTCAGGGCGCCAGGCACACAATGTTCCACGCACACGAATGCAGGCAAACACCCATATAAGGAAAATAAAAATTTAAACAACAACCTTAGCTTTCCATACCCCATCTCACCACACACACATACACACACACACACACACATACACACACAGAGACACAGACACACAGAGACAGACAAGCAGAGAGACATCGACAGAGAGAGACAGAGAGAGCTGCATGATGTGGGTGTTCTAACTACTGAGCCATTTCTTCAACCCCTGCATTTTTAGCTCATGACATAGCATGTGATGGGTGTTCTGGGATATAACTGGTGCTAAGTTGAGCATCTTTAGTGATGATGTCTACACTGAAAGCCACAGGCAGCCTGAATGTGTGCACCCCATGCCCCTGAGTGCTTCTATGTAGCCCTCCTTCCTTTCACCTCTTTGCTCCCACTCTCTCCTTCAGCCATCTCTACTCTGCCCCCATATTCTCTTTTGTCCCTCCTGAGGCCCGGTTCATTATGAATCCCTCTTCTCGTGGACCTTGTGTTCTTTTCCCAGCTTTCTGCAAACAACTCTTGTCCTTTGGCCTAATTGCCATCACCTGGTGGTTTTCTAGTTATCTAGACGTCTTTGCTCATATCCTTTGTAGGACTAAATCCCTAAAGGGAGGCGGGTCCATCTCAGCACCTCCTCATTCCAAACATGGTCCCAGCCTGACACAAACACAATGGCCACAGGGCCCTGAGAACCTGCCTATCGTGTGCAAAGCTGTAGCTATACTAACACAAATGTGCGGGCGTGTGTGCTCACACACACATCCTTTGACTTAGATCTTATGGTTCCAAGATAAAATGGATATTTCTTCAGAAGGAAATCCCATCCCTTCTTTTTGTACTTTTTTGTTTTTGTTTTTGTTTTTCAAGACAGGGTTTCTCTGTGTAGCCCTGGTTGTCCTGGAACTCACTCTGTAGACCAGGCTGGCCTTGAACTCAGAAATCCACCTGCCTCTGCCTCCTAAGTGCTGGGATTAAAGGCGTGCACCACCACTGCCCAGCTCATGTTTATGGGTTTTTAAACTTAATTTATTGTGCTTGTACACACACGTGTGTGCAGCATACACGTGGAGGTCAGAGGACAACTTAAGCAAGTGTGTTCGTTCTCTCCTTCCACCAAGTGGCTCATGGATGGAACTAGGTGATCAACCTTAGTTTTGAGCATCTATACCATCTGGACCATCCCACTACCAGCCCCCTACCTTTAGTCTCCCTATATAGCGAAGGCTGGCCTCAGACTCAGGGTGATCCTCCTGACTTAACCTTCCAACCAAAGTCTACAGGCTTGGGCTACCACACCTGATTCATCAGCTTGCTCTTACAATCTCCAGATGTGTCTCCTTTCTCTCTCTCTCTCTCTCTCTCTCTCTCTCTCTCTCTCGACCTTTCCCACTATCTGTGAAAGGTGGCACTTATGCACACATTTGCGGGTGCACACCTACACACACAAATCATTTTTTAGGTGAGCATTTTCCTTGGCCTAATGGGTAGGGTACACTTGTTCCTTCTGTAGCATTTGCCTGTACTATTCGTCCTTTTGCCCTAGCCTGGAAGCTCAGGCAGGAACTCCATTATGGGCAGAGCACTCCCTACAAGCCCCTGTGAGTGTAACCCACCTGTCTGTTTGCCTCTCTGTAACGTTATACAGATGTAATCCCACGCCAGTGGCCAAGATCCAGGCCTGCAGTTTATTTTGGGTTGTGCAGAAGCCTGTGGGAAAATGCTTGAACATGTCTGAATCACTAGGGCAAATATCTTTCTTTCTTCCCGAATTCCAGCACGTTCCGAACTGTCTGAGAGCGTAGAAAAGGCTGGGGCAAACACACTCCCTAGTGGCATGCCCTTTCTGCAGTGCGCTGCCTGTGGCTGGACCTGTGCCTCCTGCCACATCCTCCTGGCTCTGAAGCTGCTCTGACTCAGGGTATACAAAGAGGACTACATTAGCTCTAGGAAGCCCTGAGCAGGCAGGGGGGGAGAGGGGGAGCCTCCCTTGTTCAAAATACAAAATAAACACAACAGTAATAGCAATAGAAGTATAAAGAAGATCTCAGCTTCCCAGGTTAAAGTTTGTTGACTTTAACAAAATTTAAAAATTCCTCCGGGTATGTACGTGTGTGTGTGTGTGTGTGTGTGTGTGTGTGTGTGCACCCAAGAGTGTGCGTGGGGTGAGTGGATGGGGGGCACATGCATACACATGATAGGGCATGTCCCCATTTCCTGGGACTTCGGAGACTCATCTGCACTGCTGGAACCAGTAGCAACTGAGAAGAGCTGCTTCAGCCCCAGGGGAGTGCGCTGAGCTGGGGAGGATCCTGGGATAGAGAGGCAGCCCATGGCGCCCAGGTAAGGCAGCCACAGGTGCTGGGCCCTGGCAGCCAGGAACCAGTGGGGCCAAGTTTCAGGTGCAAATAGAAGCTAGCCTGAAGGCGTTGCAGGGGCTGGGAGCTATCTCAGCAGGCCAGGGTAGCTCATGTCTACAACCTGAGCTCTTAGGAGGCTAAAGCTGGAGTTTGAAGCCAGACAAGGCCATAGAGTAAAGATGAAAGAAAGAAAGAGAGAGAGAGAGAGAGAGAGAGAGAGAGAGAGAGAGAGAGAGAGAGAAAGAGAGAGAGAGGGAAAGAAGAGAGAAGAAAAAAGAAAAAGAAAAAATATTATTCTGGAAGTTTCTAGAACATTTGTTTTCTGTCGATGACTGTTCCAACCTCTGCCAGCCCTGGTGAACTGGCAGTCCTTATGGAGGCTGCAATTTTTTTTTTTTTCTTACAGACTTGTTTCTAGGGAAGGTCTCCTTTTCTAGCCTCAAGAGAAATTCTACCCCTAATCCTTCTCTCCATTTCTCCTTTCGCCTTGTCTCTCAGCTTCCTGCTGTCTCTCCTTAGTTGAGAAGAAGTACAGCCACAGAAGGAATAGTCCTCAGTGCTTAGCTTAACCCCCTTTATCATCAAGTGTCTTGACAGAGCCACCTACGTCGGTCCCCAGCTAGACTCCCAGGGCCTGTACAGTCCTCTGCCACCCACTCATTCCTCCTTCCCACTCCACCGAAACCTCTCCTTGTGGGCACATCTGTGCAGTCATTGCAGATCTTCTTCGCTGGACTGTGACTCACCATCCTCCCCAGTGAACTGTGACTCACCGTCCTCCCCACCCACTTAACCACTGAGTCTGCCCAGCACCCTTTCTCTCACCACAGGACAGAAGATGAAGTTTGTGTCAGCTCAGCTAGAAGGCAGAGCCCATATTCAACCAAGCCCTAGCCGCCCTTGTGCCTCCTGTGGTAAGATAAGGGTGTAGGACATAGCTCTGTGAATAAAGTGCTTGTCCAGGATATGTGAAGCCCTAGGTTTGACCTTGGAATCACATAAAACTGGGCGTAGTGGTGTGTACCTGTAATCCCCAAAACTCAGGAGGTTCAAGAAGGAGCTGAGACGTTCAAAGTCATTCTCAGCTCTCCAGTAAGCTTCGGGTCAACCTGGGCTACGTGAGATGCTGTCACCAACCAACACAGATGCTTATTTCTCTAGAGAAACTGTGTCCCCAACTCTGGTGCCCAACCTCGTCAGCCCCCAGCCACCTCTGGCCAGTATCTCTAATACCTTCAGTCAAGAGGGTGCATCCTTTGGGGGTACTCGAGTTCAGATCCTGAGTGTCCTTCTAAGTCTACACTAAGCCAGCTTTAGGCCAGCAGCTTCCGTGGGAGCAATGTCAAGGCCACAGAGGCCAGCCAGGTGCATGAGAGGCAGCGCCAGCTGCCACAGGTTGGGGTAGGAAGAGACTGATGCTCAGTCACTGCCAGGGGTAGCATGGTCCAGTGTTGTGAGAGATCTCTAGTTTCCAAGAAAGACAAGAAATCTGTTCTGTAAGATTTCTCTGTTTAAAAATATTTTTTAAAAAATGTTTTAAAAGAACTAGTCAGGCCCAACAAAATCTGTCTGCAAGCCAGATTCGGCCCTGGGGCTGCCAGCAAACAAGCTCCAAGTTCCACTATTCTGTAAATATTTAATAGTCTCCATTCCTTACTGTTCGCCCCCAGCCCTGAAAGTGTTGAGAGCAAAGCCTATAACTTGGACTCTCATACAGCCAACTTGAGGTGGGACAGTGACCTAGAGAGGTAGCGGGGTGGGGGTGGGGGCGGCGGGAAGGATGGGGGGGTGCACTTAGCTTTCAACTGTTTCTCTATTTTGCCAAACACCTTTTTTTTTTATCTGGCCCCTCCTCCCACCCCCATCACATCCTTCTTTAGCCACACAGTTCTGAGGTTACTCTCAGGATCCCACATGTAAACCAAACCTCTCTCAGGCCTGCCATTCCTCTCTTCACTGGCCCTTCCTGCTCAGCACCAGTGCTCACAGGGTGATCGCAGCGTTGGCTCTGCCAGTTATGTGGGCAGGGCTCCAGTACCAGCTCCTCACTCAACAGTTAGCCACGACCTTAACCTTCTAGAGACTCAGTTTCCCCCACCCTCACCCCTCGGCAATTTGTAGTAAGCTTTCATGACTCTTCAGGAAGTCTTATTTCATTCTGAGAACAAGTTGCCCATGGTAGTCAATATTGTTGAATAGAATGTCTTAGTGTCTGTGCTGTCCCAGTGCCACTGACCAAGGAGAAAGGGACAAACAAAACAAAGCAAACAAACAAAAACTCTTGTTGATTTTTATCTATTTATTGTGTATCTGTTTGAGTGTGTGTGTGTGTGTGTGTGTGTGTGTGTGTAGGAATATACATGCCACAGTGCTTGTGAGGAACTCAGAGGATAACTTGTGGGAGTCAGTTCTCTCCTTCTACCATGTGTGGTCCAGAAATCAAACTCAAGTGGTCAGGCTTGGTGGAAAGTGCCTTTTATCCACAGAGCCATCTTGCTGGCCCAATCCTTCTGCTTTGAATCTGAATCTCTTTTTTTTTGGTTTTTCGAGACAGGGTTTCTCTGTGTAGCCCTGGCTGTCCTGGCACTCACTTTGTAGACCAGGCTGGCCTCGAACTCAGAAATCCGCCTCTGCCTCCCGAGTGCTGGGATTAAAGGCGTGCGCCACCACGCCCAGCTTGAATCTGAATCTCAACGACAAATCCAGGCAGGCTCCAGGCCAGGAACAACTTCACAGCACTCTCTTCCTCCTCTTCTGGTCATTACTGCCCCATCCCTGTCTGCAACCTTCCCTCTCAAGTCCAGAAGACACTCTTCTTTTCTCTTTTCTTTTTCCTTTTCTTTTTCTTTTCTTTCTTTCTTTTTTTTTTTTTTTTTTTTTGAGACAGTGATTCATGTGCCCCAGGCTGGGTTCAAATTCCCTATGCAGCTGAGGATGGTCTTAAATTTATGTATGATCCAACTTGTGTTCTAGTTTGTTTTCTGTTGTCGTCATACATATCATGATAAAAAAGTAACTTGTAGAGAAAGGGTTAAAATTCATTGTGGAAGGAAGCCAAGGTAACAACTGAAGGCAAAAGCTTGAAATAACAATGATAAAGGAGCTCTCCTTACTAGCTTCCCCAAGTCATGCTCAGCCATCTTTCTTAAACATCCAAGCAGCCCTGCCTAGGGATGGTGCTGCCCACAGTGGGCTTGACACTCCCATATCAGTTAGCAATCAAGAAAATGTCCCATAGAGATCCCCATAGGCCAATCTGATAAAGGCAATTTCTCAACTGAGGTTTGCTCTTCCCAGGTGTCAAGTTGAAAACCAAAATTGGCTACCACACCAAGGTTCCACCTCCCAATCAATAATATTACAGGTGTGACATCATGCCCAGTTTATGCAATGGTTAGGATTGAACCCAAGACTTCCTGCATGCTAGTCAAGCTCTCTACAGCTTTTTGCCGTGTGTGTGTGTGTGTGTGTGTGTGTGTGTGTGTGTGTCCAATAAAACAGAGTCTCCTGGAGTCCAGGCTAACTTCACACTTGCTATGTAGCCTAGCATGATGATTTAAATAGAAATGGTTCCCATTGGCTACTATATTTGAATGCTTGGTCATTAGGGAGTAGCAGTAATGACAGGGATTAGGAGGTGTGGCCTTGTTGGAGGAAGTGTGTCACTGGAGGTGGGCTCTGGAGTTTGAAATGCTCAAGCCCAAATGTGTGTGTGTTTCTCTCTTTCTGTTGCCTATGGACCCCAGTATAGAATTCTTGGGCTACTTCTCCAGCACCATGTCTGCCTGCATGCTACCATGCTTCCCACTGTAATGACAATGGGCCAAAGGTCTGAAACTATGAGCCAGCCCCTACTAAATGCTTCTCTTTATAAGAATTGCTGTGGTCATGGTGTCTCTTCACAGCAATAGAACAGTGACCAAGACACCAAAAAAGACCTTAAACTCCTAATTGTCCTTTTTCTGCCTTCCAGGAGCTGGGCGTACAGGTACGCACCACCATACCTGACTAGGCACATTTTCATAATGTAATCTAGGCAAGGATTTTGTAGAAGCAAGAAACAGGGACCATTAACCCCTCTAAAGGACCTAATTTTATTTAGTTTGAAGGTCTCAGCTGTGGAGCCCAAGAAGCAGGCAGGCCTGGACTTAAGAGGAGAAAGGTGTGTCCCTCTGGCTCCCCTGAGGCTGTGCTTCTTTCTCCACCAGTACGGAAGACAAAAGACCCAGGGTGCGCACATGATGTCACCGAGGAGGCACTCAGGTTGGCACTACTGGTCATTTCAGAGATGTGTCTTTCAGGAGAATGACCTCAGTCAAGGGATTCTGGGAAGCATCTGGAACTGACTATTGGTAAACAGAAGGCTATGGCAACAGGGGTTGGAAGAGCAGCAGCCCTGGCCAGGTGACCCCTCAGAATCAGTCACTCGTGAGAGGCCACAACATTAGCATTCCAAAGGGGCGTGATTAGGGGTGTCAGGACACAAACATACTCTTCTTCACATTTCCAAATAAAATGTAAGCAAATCCAAAGCTGAGTGGAAAGTTGAGCTAAAAGGAGAAGTTGTGAGGGCCAGCTCCTGCCCAAGAACCTTAAACACACACACACACACACATACATACACACACACACACACATGCACACATGCATGCTTGCACTTAGTCTCAGAAAACCCTTCATAGAAAATCTCTTCATAGATGCCACTGGGATTCACTGATTAATTCATGGGCCTTCTCTCTGCTTTGGGCCAGATAACTGCTCCAGCTTCAGAATATATATATAGCAGAATATAGCTCACTAACATTTACCTGTGGACTAATTGTCCACCCTTGGGCCAATTTGCCTTCCATGAATTCTCATTAACCTCCCTGCCCTCTCTCTCTCTCTCTCTCTCTCTTGGTTTTTCGAGACAGGGTTTCTCTGTGTAGCCCTGGCTGTCCTGGAACTCACTTTGTAGACCAGGCTGGCCTCGAACTCAGAAAGCCGCCTGCCTCTGCTTCCCAAGTGCTGGGATCAATGGTGTGCGCCACCACCGCCCGGCCCCCTGCCCTCTCTTAATCTCCACACTTCCATGTCTCTGGACTCTAGTTCAGACATGATCACGGTTTCCATTGGGACCACTAGTGTCTTAGTCAGGGTTTCTATTCCTGCACAAACATCATGACCAAGAAGCAAGTTGGGGAGGAAAGGGTTTATTCGGCTTACACTTCCATGCTGCTGTTCATCACCAAAGGAAGTCAGGACTGGAACTCAGACAGGTCAGGGAGCAGGAGCTGATGCAGAGGCCATGGAGGGATGTTCTTTACTGGCTTGCCTCCCCTGGCTTGCTCAGCCTACTCTCTTATAGAACCCAAGACTACCAGCCCAGGGATGGTCCCACCCACAAGGGGCCTTTCCCCCTTGATCACTAATTGAGAAAATGCCTTACAGTTGGATCTCATGGAGGCATTTCCTCAACTGAAGCTCCTTTCTCTGTGATAACTCCAGCTGTGTCAAGTTGACACAAAAATAGCCAGTACAATTGACCCCTTGTCAACTTGACACACAAACACATCACTAGTAAGCCTCAACCCTTACATTCTTATTCATCCCCAAGATCTAAATAACTTTAAAAGTCCCACAGTCTTTACATATTCTTAAAATTTCAATCTCTTTAAAATATAAAATCCAAAGTCTTTTTACAATTAAAAGTCTCTTAACTGTGGGCTCCACTAAAACAGTTTCTTCCTTCAAGAGGGAAAATATCAGGGCACAGTCACAATCAAAGCAAAAATCAATCTCCAACCGTCCAACGTCTGGGATCCAACTCACGATCTTCTGGGCTCCTCCAAGGGCTTGGGTCACTTCTCTAGCCATGCCCTTTGTAGCACACACGTCATCCACTGGGCTCCAGATGCCTGTACTCCACTGCTGCTGCTGCTCTTGGTGGTCATCTCGTGGTACTGGCATCTCCAAAACACTGCGTGACCCCTTCAGTCCTGGGCCTTCAATTACAACTGGGGCTGCACCTTCACCAATGGCCTTCCATGGCCTCTAACAGGGCCGAGCCTGAGCTGCTGTGTAACCCCTTCATGCCTTCAAAACCAGTACCATCTGGGTGACCCTTACACATTACCAAGTCCCACTGCAGAAGGAGTACAACCTTGCCTATCTCTGGAACACAGCCTCTTTGTGCTTTCAGAAAACACTTCCCAGAAGATGTCACCTCAACGATGCTGGTCTCTTCTTAATCACCGCTAATTTCTTAGCTCCAGCTAACCAGCATCAATAGTCCCAGTAATGCAAAGTTTTTGCTTTAGTAGTTCTGGTATCTTGTTAATCACAGCTGATTCTTCAGCCCCAGCTAACCAGAACTACAAAATCTTCACAATAAAAACAGCAATAGCCCTGAAGAGAGTCTTTAATTTTCCCTCTGAAATTTCACAAACCAGGCCTCCATCTTCTGCACTGTTCTCAGCATTATCTTCCAAGCTCCTACACAACATCTGACAGAGCTCTTAACAACAAATGGATCTTCAAGCCCAAAGTTCCAAAGTCCTTCCACAGTCCTCCCCAAAACATGGTCAGGTTGTCACAGGAATACCCCACTCTGCTGGTACCAATTTGTCTTAGTCAGGGTTTCTATTCCTGCACAAACATCATGACCAAGAAGCAAGTTGGGGAGGAAAGGGTTTATTCGGCTTACACTTCCATGCTGCTGTTCATCACCAAAGGAAGTCAGGACTGGAACTCAGACAGGTCAGGGAGCAGGAGCTGATGCAGAGGCCATGGAGGGATGTTCTTTACTGGCTTGCCTCCCCTGGCTTGCTCAGCCTACTCTCTTATAGAACCCAAGACTACCAGCCCAGGGATGGTCCCACCCACAAGGGGCCTTTCCCCCTTGATCACTAATTGAGAAAATGCCTTACAGTTGGATCTCATGGAGGCATTTCCTCAACTGAAGCTCCTTTCTCTGTGATAACTCCAGCTGTGTCAAGTTGACACAAAAATAGCCAGTACAACTAGTTTTCTACTCTTTGACTACCCCAGCAGACTTTCCTATCTTAGAGTCCCAGAGAACAAGGGCTAGGGTCTAGGGACTGCCCACCAGAGTTTTCTAGACAGTAGACAGAGGTATCATCCTCCACAGAACTGGCTTTGCTTACTCATTGGGTGGTACTGGGGATGGATGGCTTCAGCAGCCTGTCTGAAAATCTGGATATTACTTTTCACTAGAAAACTGAGTGTCTATTTGTTTGCTGTTTTCAAAACTAGATGGATCCACACATCCTTTAATTGAATCATACACTTATATATTTTTTTCCTTTTAGCTTGGCATGGTGGCACACACCTTAATCTCAGTCTTCAGGAGGCAGAGGCAGGTGGATCTCTGTGAGTTCAAGGTCAGCCTGTTCTACCTAGTGAGTTCCAGAACAGCCAGGACTACACAGTGAGACTTGAGACTCGGTCTCAAAAATAAAATAAAATAATAAAGAAAAATTCCATTTAAGATTTATGTACATTTGTATGTATGTATGTATGTATGTATGTGTGTATGTATGTATGTATGTGTATATGTATGTATGTGTGTATGTATGTATGTATGTGGTTAACCATGGAGGTCGGGAGAGGGCAATGGATACCTTGTAGCTAGAGTTGCAGACAGTTGTAAGCTGCCTGAGATGGGTTCTGGGAACCAGACTCTCATCCTCTGCAAAAGCAGTAATCACCCTCAACCACTGAGTCACCTCTCCAGTCTCTGAATAATGAAAATCCCAAGATGACTTTATACCCATCTATATTAGTCAGGGTTCTCTAGAGGAACAGAACTGATAGATGTTTTATATATATGGGATTTATTAGAGTGGTTTACAGGCTATGGTCTAGCTAGTTGAGCAATGGCTTTCTCCTAATGGAAAGGCCTAGAATTCAATTGTAGTGGGTTGGCCTGATGCTGGTTGCATTTTAATGCTAACACTAATTCCTCAAGATGTGGTTACCCCAGAGACAGAGAGTCCACACATAAACCCAAGTGATGCTATGTGACCTTGCCACCAAATTATTTCTGATTGGTAAAGATGCCCACAGCCAATAGCTGGGCAGAAGAGGCAGAGGCTGGTTTTAGGGTTCCCGGGCCTGGGGAGTTGGAGAAGAACCAGGAAGAAGAGAAGAAGGTGAATGGAGGAGAAGCTGCCATGGGTTAGGTGAGTCATGAAAACATAGCTCTGAGGGCTGGCCAATTGGAGTTAAGAGCATCCCAGATGAAATATAGTAAGTAATAATGTGGGGTTATCAAAGTAGATTCTAATATCATAGAGGGTAGATATCTGCCCAGTTCTTGTGCTGTTTAAGTCTATTGTAAATATAAGAGTCATGTGTGTCTTTTATCCAGGAACTAAATGGTCAAAGGCAGGGTAAAAACCCTGGATTGGGACTAAACATTTCTACAACATCCAGTAGTTGTTCAGTTTCTATACTGATGTCTCAGTTGGTCTTTAGTATAAGTTAGAATCCTGAAGAAGTAGGTTCTAATACCAGTGAAGGAATGCCTCCACAGCAGAGTAGATGAACTTACCAGTGAGAGTGAGAGCAAGCAGGCAAAAAGCCAGTTTCCTCCTTCCATGACCTTTTACGTAGGCTGACGCCAGAAGATGTGGCCCAGATTTAAAGGGAGTCTTCTGGCTTTAAATGACGCAATCTAGAACAATCACTCACAGATATTTCTTGGTTTCTTCTCTATTGCTGTGTCAAAACAACCTGACAACTAATAAAAGAAAGCATTTGGCCAGGAAGTGGTGGCACACACCTTTAATCCCAGCCCTTGGGAGGGAGAGGCAGGCAGATCTCTGAGTTCAAAGCCAGCCTGGTCTACAGAGTGAGTTCCAAGACAGCCAAGGCTACAGAGAAACCTGTCTCAAAAAGTAAAACAAAACAAGCAAACAAAATAGCAAGCAAGCAAACATTTAACTTGGGGCTCATGGTTCCAAGGTGGTTAGAATCCATGCCCATGACAGTAGGGAGCATGGCAGCCAGTGGCACAGTAGCTAAGAGCTTACATGTTTGACACAGCAGCAATGAGATGGAAACACACACACACACATATACAGAGAGAGAGACAGACAGAGACAGACAGACAGAGAGACAGACAGACAGAGAAAGAGAGAGAGAGAGACAGAGAGAGAGAGAAGAAAGAGTGCTAACTGAGAATGGCATTGGATTTTGGAACCTTAAAAGCTCACCCCCATTGACACACCTCCTCATCTTTCCCAAACAGTTCTAGCAGCAACTAGGACCAACTATTCAAACATATTGGACTGTGAATGCCATTCTCACTCTAACCATCACAGGTGTGCTCAGCTGCTTGAGTTCTATATGATTCCAGATGTAATCAACTTGACAACCAAGATTAGCCATCATACCACCCTCTGACATAGAAGTAGTTGGCATAATTTAAAATTATCTCCCAATCCATTCCTAGCAACATTACATTTTTTTGGAGAGAATTTTAGTTAATTATCAAGTCATAAAATTCCTTCAGCAAAAACAAGATAAAACTAAAAATAAAATAAAAATAAAGATTGTCTGTGGGATCCTTGCAAATGCTATGGACTGCGGAGGAATGATCACATCAGTCAATCATCTTCAACATCAGTTGAAGGAAACCCAGTTCAGCATCACTTAGCTGGTGTGGGTGGTGTGAGCCCAGCACAACTTTGGAGAAAAGTTTTCTCATGACATCACAACAAAGTTTAAGGTACGAAAACATCAAACTTCTTCACAAAGCGTATGCCTCTTGCAAAGTACTTGTGATGTCTTTCATAAAAATGCGTCCTCTTGGGCCAGGCAGTGGTGGTGCATGCCTTTTATCTCAACACTTGGGAGGCAGAAGCAGGTGCACTTCTATGAGTTGGAGTCCCAACCTGGTCTACAGATTGAGTTCTAGGACAATCAAGCTACACAGAGAAACCCCCTGTCTCAAAAACAACAAAACCAAAACAAACCAACAAGAATGGGTCCTATTGGCTGAAAGCCAGTGCTCAGGATAAGGGAGGAAGGGTCTGGAATAAGCATAATAAAGTAGACTCTTTTTTTAAAAAAGATTTATTTATTCATTTTATGTGAGTACACTGTTGCTGTCTTCAGCTACACCAGAAAAGGGCACCGGATCCCATTACAGATGGTTGTGAGCCACCATGTGGTTGCTGGTATTTGAACTCAGGACCTCTGGAAGAGCAGTCAGTGCTCTTAAGCCATCTCTCCAGCCCTAGACTCCTTTTTCAAAGTACATGGGACCTCTTTCGTAAGAATGAGTTCTAATGACTGAGAAACAGTGCTCAGGAGTCTGGGGTGAGGCCTGGCTCTACAGATAGAAAACAAAACAAAAACAAACAAACAAACAAAAACAAAAGGCAAAAAACATCAGGTTATTAACTATATACAATCCCAGATTTCTGGGCAGAAATACATGTAAGTCCCTTCCATTGAAGAGAAAGGCCTGTGAGTTCAATGGTCCTAGTTTGTCCTAAATATATACCTTTTAAACCTTCAATTTATAAAACTACTGAAAACATTGTAAGCCTTCCACTTTGACTTTTTGCTCATTAAATTTCACTCTAATAATCAAGATATCAGAAAGAAAAAAAAAAAGTAAAATAAATGAAGCTGAGTGTGATGGCTTCCTCCTAAAAACCCAGCCCATAGACTGGGAGTTTGAAGCTAGCCTAGGCTACATAGTGAGACTTGGTTTCAAAATGGCAAAGTTGGGTGTAGTGGTGCATGCCTTTAACCCCAGCACTCAGGAAGCAAAAACAGGTGTATCTCTGAGTCTGAGGCCCGTCTGGTCTACATAGCAAATCCTAAGCCAGCTAGGACTACATGTGAGAAATACTGTCTAATAAAAAATAGAACAAATCAAAACAAATAAATAAAAATAAAATATCTTTACCATTTTATGGACAATTTTAAAGAAACTAGGACAACAGAAAGAATATGTAAGAGATATAAGAAAGTACTTGGGATTCCAAAATAACATTAATTAATATAAAAGAGAAATGTCTGCCTTTTGATAACTATAATATTTCTATGATCCACTAGCATCATCATCACCATCACCACCACCATCATCATCATAATATCTAAGGCTTTACCAAAGAATGTTACTTGAAGGCTTAAAGCTTGAAGTCTTCATGTAGACTGATTTAGGAATATTGATTAAGGCTCCCTGTAACTTTGATCAACTTTGACTGCTAAGTTAGGCCCTGAAGTCCCGGAGAGCCCTTCTGTCCGGGACTTGCTTCATGGTTCCAGGAAGCTGGCTTCCCCCTAGGTTCATGAAATCTCTTTAGTTCTGTGAGTCTCCATAAAGAACTGCCCATGAAGGTTGGAGGCCAGGGATTGCCGTGCACCTGCCAGTAGGGGGCGAATCTAGTCTTTGCCTTCCCTTTCCATCTTACCCTTGTAATGGTGGGCTTGGATTTTTTTACAATGGAGATGACCCAGGAGCAAGGCCTTACTGGAATACCAAGCAGGGGAAGCAAGCACAGGATGCAGTGGCGACCTGTCAGCCCACTGGAGCCCAGTCAGGCATCATTCACTCGTTTGGTCCATGAATACGTGGTATAAGCATCCTTACAGGAACGAAGAGGCATAGACGCCCCTTCCATTATCAGACAACTGAAACAATGCCTCTTGTCCCCAAGCAGACTTCCTCAGTGATCACACGCTGGGAAAAGGAAAAGGCTGAAACACGTGCCAGCCGGAGCAGGACCTCGTCTCCTGGAGGGAAATTTCACACAGTACGGACAACCTGTCAGATCTCCCTGCAGGAGAGACTGAAGCTGGGGCGAGAATGAAGGGTGGAGCCACACCTCGACCAGGACTTCTTAGCTGTGTGTACTTCTAGCTGGCTCTCTATCTAAACCCTAACCTGGTTCGAGGACCCCTGAAGACGGACTGAGCATGGTGGCCACATTGACTAAGTCTCCTTTTTCTGCTTTTCACTACTAATTTGTTTCCTTAGGTGGCCAACTGAGGACTGGTCCCTCAGCCTGGTTTATTAGGGCTTCCAGAGCCCAGGAACAATGAGACATTGTTCTTTGTTTTGTTTTTAAACTAGAGAGATTAATGGATTAGAAATAATCTAATCTACAAACTGGCCAGAGATCCAGTCTAGTAATAGCCAGTGACCACACCGAGGTGGGGTACTCCTACAAGCTGTCAGCTTTTCAGCAAAGTAAGGCAGACTTTGGGTGAAAGGTGAGTGTTCTCGGTGCTTTAGTGTTGGCTGAATTCTTTTCTAAGGAACAAGAGCAAAACAGGAAAAATATGACTCCTTCTATGAGATATCACAATTTTCCCCAGGATGAGAAAGAAAAAAAAAAAAAGGTTGGATGAGTTTCTTAGATAAGTAGAACACACACACACACACACACACACATAATCACTGTGGTTCCATGTTCTGCCTCTCCTGGTGGGGTGCCCAGGAGCTGGTGGAGTCCACATCTGCCTCTTCTCCATCTCAGTGCCACCAGCACTGACAGCAGCCTTATCAAAGCACGGGGTTTTTGTAGATTGTCCTTTGCACTGTGACTTAACAGTGTTCCTGGTCTTTAGCCACCAGATACCAGTCCCCTTTCTTAAGTCAATCTGACTCCAGACATTGCCAAAAGTGTCCCTTGCTGGGCAAAACAGCCTCTTAAACTCAAAGCTCTCTCCAATCCTGTAGAACTCTTTTTTGTTGTTGTTGTGTTGTGTTTTGTTTTGTTTTTCGAGACAGGGTTTCTCTGTGTAGCCCTGGCTGTCCTGGAACTCACTCTGTACACCAGGCTGGCCTCGAACTCAGAAATCCATCTGCCTCTGCCTCCCAAGTGCTGGGATTAAAGGCGTGCGCCACCACTGCACAGCTGACATTTCATTTTTTACTTCCTCCAAAAACAATCCTGGCCGATCTGTAAAATAACCTACGCTTTTGGGGCAGGTGCTGTTTGCTTTGGCAAAGACTAGTCCACCAGGCAGAAGGGCGAGCCTTTGCTAATTAACCTGGGTGTCTCCAACACAGCTTTGTTCTTCTACCCTTGCAGGGAAGTGCTACCAGGGCCTCCAATTTAAGAGTCCTGTGGCTTGATGGTAGTTTCTGCATTGGAAGGTAATAAAACAATATTCAATTACTGTTCCTATTTGCTTCCCAGAAGTAGCCCAGAATACAGGAGCGGGGACTCTTTCAGCTGCATTACCCAGGTGTCTTTGATGCCGACTATCTGATAGACATTACTCTAATTCTTCGAATAGAAGGTATCAGACTGGGAGGCAGAGATGGATAAAACTTATCCTTTGTAGTCAGTTAGCAAGTTCCCCCAGCTATGGTAGGTGGGGGAGATGTGGATCTGCAAAACAATAAACCAGAAGTTCAAAGGTCATGTAGAATCCTCAGCGTGACAGAACAGGACTGGTTAATGAGGGGCAGAGGTAAGGTTGAAAGAGGGAGGGAAGGGGGAAAAAGGGAGAGCGGGAGAGGACTAGGGGAATCTGGTTAAGACTTTGAAGTTGAGGAAGAACACCTTCTACTGAGCAGTCATACTGAGCAGAAGCCTTCAGGTGTGCATCTGGGAGGTTCTCGTGCAGGAGTTGCTATGAAGAGCCTACTCTACTTGAAACTAGAGACAAACAAAGCTCAATTCTGGTTGAGCAAGGTAGTGCATTGCCTGTAATTCCAGGATTTAGAAGGCAGAGGTAGGAGGATCACAGCAAGTTGGAGGCCAGCCTGGTCTCTATAGTGAATTTCCGCCAGCTGGATCTACCCAGGGAAGACTCTGTGTCAAACTCAAAACCCAGTCTGGAGAGATGGCTCACTAGTTAAGAACATTGGCTGCTCTTCCAGAGCACCCTGGTTCAATCCCCAACATCCACTCATGGCAGCTCACACTGTCTGGAAGTCCAGTTCCAGACATCCTCTGACACCCTCACATAGACACACACGCAGGCAAAGCACCAATACACATAAAAATAAAAAAATAAATAAATCATTAAAACAAAGCAAAAAAAAAAAAAAAAACCAAAAAAACAAACTCCCCAAAACCAGAAAGCGCTTGGACTGAGCTACAGTCCTGATGGAAGCATCTCTGTGTTCTGTGCCCTCCTGCTCCTGTTTCCTGAAGAAACACTTTAAGGTGGACCCCAGTCCTATCCAGAAGGCTTGCAAGGTCCTAGACTACAAAGTCAACCTGAAGAAGGAGGAGTTAAGAGTTGGTTCTTTTGATGCAGGAGCAAGCAGAAGCAGCAGCACCTCACCCTACTAGTTAGCAGCTGCTCAAAAACACACCCCCCTCCCCTCCCCCCCCCCGGGGGTGAGACCACCTCACCTTGCTCAGCTGGCTGTGCCACTAGGTGCACCACTAGGTGCCTTACTGCCCAGGCCTGCAACAAGGATGGAAAACCAGGACAACAGCGCAGCCCACCCCCAGCCCCCGCAGGGCCACATCTGACCCCCACTCTGCAGGCGCTTGGCTGCAGCTGTCTTTTCTGAGAGGGCTTATGGGCCTCAGGTTGGCCTTCGACCCCTTGAAGATGAAGATGATGACCTAATCCCTCTGTCACTACCACACCCATTTTGGATTTTTTTGTTTTATGGTTGTTTTGTTTCTGGCCTGGGGATTTGGAGCCTCCACCTCCCAGGTCCTGGGCTGCCCACCCTATGTTGTGAGATGTTTCTCTGTTTGTTTTTGTTTGTTTATTTCTTCTTTGAAGCAGTTTCATGCACCATTTTGCCCTGAAATTAGCTGCTTTTGTGTGTTAATGCTTTTCAGCTTGCTTGTTAGGGACATGTTGGGTTTTCATTTCTTTCTTTCTTTTTTTTTTTTTTTTTTTTTTTTTTTTTTTTTTTTTGGTTTTTTGAGACAGGGTTTCTCTGTATAGCTCTGGCTGTCCTGGAACTCACTTTGTAGATCAGGCTGGCCTCGAACTCAGAGATCTGCCTGCCTCTGCCTCCCGAGTGCTGGGATTAAAGGCGTGTGCCATCACGCCCGGCTGGGTTTTCATTTCCAACAGTTTCAGATTAATAGTGAAATTATTCATAGAAACTTAAAAAAAAAAACCCACAAAGCCAAGCCAACCACAAACCTCCAGACAACAAACTTGAAATAGCCAATAAGAAAACAGTAACGAAGCGAAGGCAGACTCCCCTTCCAGTCCTTCCCCTGAGTCTCTCAGAGTTTGTCTAGCAGGGTAGACTGCAAACAGATAATTGCTTCCGCTGGGGACTGTTCTACAGGGACTTGTCAGGTGTAGCTGGAGCACAAAGCATATGGGAAACAGTTGTGAATGTGTGAGGCTACGAGAAGATCCTAGGGTGACCTGATTAATGCATCCGTCAGGTTACCTGAGAACCACATTGTGCCCTTAAGCTCAAAAGGTGGCCTTTGGTACAATTTGCTTAGTTAAAAAGAGCATCTGAAAAGCTCTTCTTCTTCATCAGGGAAGCGTCACGTTACACCGGTAAACCTATGTCTCTTGGGGAGTGGACAGGTTGCCCAGTGGTTAGGAGTCCCTGCTGCTCTTGCAGAAGACCTAGCTTTCCTTCCATACTGAGGCTTACAACTGTCTGTAACTGCAGACCCAGGGGATCCAATGCCTTCTTCCAGCATTGGCAGCCAGCTACACTCACATGCCTATATGCACAAAAACACACAAAATTAAGAAATCTTATAAAACCAAACAACAAGCCCTACTGTCCTCGCTAAATTAGGGCCCAAGGATGACCGGACATACAGTGTAGGTCAGGAGAAGAGACACTGTGCCCTGAGCTCAGGCTATGGCTCTGGAGGTTCCTTGTTAGTGTCACACTGTTCTTAGACCCTCACTGCTTGTGAAGCCCAGACACCTGGCCTGACAGATGGCCAGGGCTCAGGCTGCTCAAGGGGACTACGTCTTACTGGGATATTTTGGGCTATTTTCCTCTAATTTCTCCCCTTGTCCACTACTGCTCTATTTTTTTATTTTCTTAAAATGAACTTGGTTTTTGTAAAGAGCAAAATCACTGTAGGCATTGCCCCCTTCACCTGCAAAAAACAAACAAACAAAAACCCTCCCAAAAAAAACCCCAAACCAAAAACAAACAACCCCCCCCTCCAAAAACACAAACAAACCAAAACCCAACCAAACAAACAAACAAACAAAAAGCCATTGTGCATCGCTGGAAAGAACTTTTGAAGATATTTGGGATGGTCATTATGATGTGGGTGTCAGTGTCCATATGTCATTTAACAGAGGTTAAATACTTCTCCAAAGGAGCTAGTAGATCTCAGAATAAACCTGGTCACTAACATGGCTATATGACATTGCCCCTTTAGCTAAAAGAAACATCTCAACTCAGCTTTGCGAAGCCTCTGGTTCTCTCTGATCAGTCCGAAAAACTCAAATGGGGCTGTTCTGTCTGGCTACTTTTCTATTGCTGTGAAACAGCACCAAGACCAAGGCAGTTTATTTTTGTTGTTGTTGTTTTGTTTTGTTTTGTTTTCGAGACAGGGTTTCTCTGTGTAGCCCTGGCTGTCCTGGAACTCACTCTGTAGACCAGGCTGGCCTCAAACTCAGAAATCCACCTGCCTCTGCCCCCCAAGTGCTGGGATTAAAGGTGTGCGCCACCACTGCCTGGCAGTGGCAATTTATTTAAAAAAAAAAAAAAAGCCTAAAATTAGGGGCTTGAGTACAGTTTCAAGACTGAGTCCATGACCATTATGGCGGAAGTAAAGCAGCAAGCAAGCAGGCATGGTGTTGGAGCAGTAGCTGGACGCTTATGTCTTATCCAAAAGTTGGAGGCAGAGAGAGAGAGAGAGAGAGGACCTGATGATGGCTTTTGAACCTCAAAGCTCACCCCCAATGACACACCTCCTCCTACAAGAACAGACCTCCTAATCCTTCCCCAACAGTTCCACCAACTAAGGACCAAGCATTCAAATATATGAGCCTACGGAGGCCACTCTTATTCAAATCCCCATGCACTTCTCACATGTGGCTGATCAGAGTCTGTAGTGGTTTGAATATGCTTGGCCCAGAGAGTAGCGCTATTAGGAGGTGTGGTCTTGTTGGAGGAAGTGTGTCACTGTGGGCGTGGACTTTAAGACCTTTGTCCTAGCTTTCTGGGAGCTAGTCTTCTCCTAGCAGCCTTCAGAATAAGATGTAGAACTCTCAGCTCCTCCTGCACCATGCCTGCCTGGATGCTGACAAGCTTTCTGCCTTGATGATAATGGAACTGAACCTCAGAACCAATAAGTCAGCCCCACTTAAATGTTGTCCTTTTTAAGAGTTACCTTGGTCATGGTGTCTGCTCACAGGAGTAAAACCCTAAGACAGTTGCGTGGCTTTTGTTGCATCTAGAAAACACTATCTTCTTCTGGAGATCATCAGCTGGTAAAGTAAATAGCCCAGAACACCTGATGATCATTACACAGAGAAAGTCTGTCACAAAAAATAAAAGGCAACCAGAAGGAAGCAGACACAAGAGGTGGGTAGAGTGAGCCTGAAACCTAACCATAAGACTTGAGCTCCTCCATCTAACCAGGGAGGAAAGATATCATACTAGTCTGTTTTCTGTTGCTATAACAAAATACAGGAGGCCAGGCACTTAAAGGTTTTGGAAGTTGAAACTCTGTGATCAGGATGTACTACCCCCAACCTCTCACTCTAACCCCCTATTCTCACCACCCAGCTATGTCACAATGTGGTTAAGAAGCAAAAAGGGAAGCAGTCGCACACAAAAATGGTGGCTTCATTTTATAATTTTAGGCTCTCACAATCGCTAACTTATTCTATAAGACAACATTAATCTCTTCAGATGACAAGAGCAATGACCTCATGGCCTAAATTCCCATGAACTAGGCTCCCCTCCTAAGGTTCTGTTCCCTTTCAACATGAACACGCTGAACCATGCTTGCAGCACCTAGATCTCCGGAGGACAAACCACACCTCAAAACCATAACAGATGCTACTCCTCTGCAGAGAGCTTCTTGTGGGGACACACACATACACTCTTTGCTTGGGTTTCTGCCGTGTTTCAGTTGAGATGTAAGGCCCTGCAGGAATGCACTTCTAATCTCTTTTCCTTTGCTGACTGACTCATAAGTGTTAATCCTTTTTGAGTCTGTGACATAGTCCTCCCTGCTCCTCAGTCAATGCCATTTGGCTGTAGGGCCTCTTGTTTCAGGGTGGTTATGGCAATGTGTAGGAGAGGCCACGGAGGTTCTACAGCACAGAGAGGACACTTCTGAGACTGGATAGCCAGGGCAAGGGAGTCCTCCCTTCTCTACATCCCTACTGTCCAGCTTCCTGGAAGGACAGGGGACACATTAACCCCTGCTCTGGGATTTATTAGCTGTCCCAGCCTCCAACGTGCCCAATTCCTCCTTTAATACTGGGCCAGCAGCATTAAGATGTGTTTAAGTGCAGGCTAGAGAGATGGCTCAGTGGTTAAAAGCATGCTCTGCTTTTGCACAGGACCCGAGTTTGGTTCCCAGGATCTATACTGGGTAGTATCCAATCACCTGCAGCTCCATGTCTAGAGGACGCAAGGCCCTTTTTTGTTTCTGTTTTCTATAAGCACACCTCACCCCTAACATACACACAGACACACAGAGAGACACAGACACACACTCATACAAATAAAAAATAAATCTTTCTTTGTTTTTTTGTTTGTTTGTTTGAGACAGGGTTTCTCTGTATAGCCCTGGCTGTCCTGGAACTCACTTTGTAGACCAGGCTGGCCTTGAACTCAGAAATCCACCTGCCTCTGCCTCCCAAGTGCTGGGATTAAAGGCGTGCGCCACCATGCCTGGCAATAAATCATTTTTAAAAGATATCTTTAAATGGCTCTCATCACTCTATGCTGTCCGCCTTCTCAGTTCCTATTCTGCTGGGGTTTTTAGGGTACAGACCTATCTGGCTGGCTCTCAGAAGGTATATCTTTTAGGGCCACATTGGCAATCGTAAGCATAGACAAGATGCTAAAGCAGGGTTGGCCCCATAGAAACTTTCTATAGACAGTGTAAGCCTGTCAAGATCAGACAAACCTCTTTCCACTTTTCCTCCCTCCCCTCTCCTGTCTTCTCTTTTTCTCTGCTCATTTCTAGTTCTCTGCCCTCTCTCTACCCCCACCCCCATAATGGACACTTCAATCCATAATCCACCTCAGGATTTGAGCCCAGCCCGAATTGTCAGCAGACAGATGCCAGAGTAGGATGGAACCCAGTTAGCCCAGTAATTTATTTGGATAAGGAGACAAGTCATAGATCACTAACTACAGATCCAGTTACAGGCTGTGGGCTATTTAGGGTTTTGGGATCAGGAAGTGGGGGGTGATGTCTTGCTTAATAGGGGCTGTGGAAGGGAAGAATGGGCCATGAAGAGCATCTTTGTATGCCTCTTCACTCTTCCATCCAAAGCAACTGGCCCATGTGCTTAGCAGCCCGGAAGCTGCTCTCACTGCACTCATAAACAACGTCTTTGTTTTTGGACCAAACGGGTGGTATTCATTGCTCTATGTGCACAAGTGTTCTGTGGTTCTTCAAGTTGTTGACTCTTTCTTTGTAACTTCAATGCCTCTCTTTCCTTTCCTACCTACTGTTCTCCAGTTTCTCTCCAGGCTGTCTGTGGACTTTTCTTCCTCCTTCTCTCCTGCAAAGTCTGCTTCCTCTGTATTGGGGTTTTACTCTCTTCCCCAGGGTCTTGTTTTTGTTTTTCTACTTCTTCCACTGACAATCTCATTCTCCCACATGGCCTCAGCCAGTCCCTTGTGCTGTACTGACAGGTTCCAACATTATATATCTACTCTGCCCCCTAGACCACTTAGTGGACTGGGTTGATAGTCTTGCCTAGGTAAAACTCAAGTCACCTCAGTGCTCACAGCCTCTTCGTGTCTCTTTGCCTGATGGGCATGGCTTCTACAGGTGGCTCCACCCACTGTTTGAACTGAGACTAGCATCATACTCAACCTACCTCTCCCTCACTCTACCCTGAACTCAACAACCACACAGAAAGGAATCACTGCCCGTGGTTCCACATGTTAAATGCCGGTGCCCAGCCTCTGAACATTTCTTCCTGTTGTCCTTCCGCCGCTCCTGTAAGTCCTGAGATTCTTCAGACTCCCAACAAGGCTTCCGACCTTCAGTTTTCCAACTCCGGGATTTAGTTACCTCACAGCTCTGATGGGTCCTTTCTGCTCTCCTTTTAATTTTTTTAACATGCATTTTTATTATTTAAATTACTGGGGCGGCAGTTGGTATGTGTGTGAGGGCACAGGGGCCTGAAAGGAGACCAGAAGCATGGATCCCAGGAGCTGAAATGCAAGACAAAGGTGCTGGGATCTGATCTCAGGTCCTCTGTGAGAGCAATACACTCTCTTAAGACACTGAGCTGTTTCTCCAGCTCTCTACTCCTTTTTAAAGCAAATGTAGTCGTAGTAATTTAAATGTACAAAAAGACTCATCACTGCAAAATGGAGGAAGGCTTGCTTGCTTTAAGAGAGATAATATATATGTTAGCTACTCTTTTTTGTTTGATTGTTTGGTTGTTTTGTTTTGTTTGTTTGTTTGTTTTTGAGACAGGATTTCACTGTGTACCTTTGGCTGTCCTGAAACTCATTTTGTAGACCAGGCTGGCCTTGAACTCACAGAGAGCCACCTGCTGGGATTAAAGGTGAGCACCACCACTGTCCAGCTCTGTTATTTACTGATAAGCATTTTATTATGCAGAATTTTGAACATATGTTTTTTAAAAAAGTATTGGGAACTGGAGGCGTGGTTTAGTGGTAGATCACTTACATAGCAGGTACAAGGTCCTAGATTCAATCTCTGCCATGGAAAAAAAAAAAAAAAAAAAAAGTAAAGAAGGCAAAATAGTGTATATTAGAGATTATAGCATTATCCTTCTCTCCCAGGCCTCCAAAGCATCAGTGCTGTGGGCCAGCACTACCCTGTTCCTATACAAATCCACTCCTGCTCACATGTTTTGAAACAAATGCAGTATGCCTGACCATTTAACTCATACATATCTCAATATGGACTTCTGAAAGAGAAGGATTTGCCGAAAAGAGTGAATAATATTTCCTTAGTATCATTAAAAACCAATCTCCAGTTGATTGCATAGAGACAATATTCCTTTTGCTCAAAGAAGAATATTCAAATGCCAAGCCAGGCGGTGGTGGCATACTCCTTTAATCCCAGGACTCAGGAGAGGGAGGCAGAGGCAGATGGATCTTAGTGAGTTTGAAGTCAGTCTGGTCTACAGAGAGAGTTCCAGGACAGCCAGCAAAGGCTACACAGAGAAAATACAAACAAAAACCAAACCAAACAAAAGCCTTTGAAATGTAACTTCACCAAAACAGTCTACAGGACTCCTGTAGAGGCACATAAATAGGCTCTCTTGAGGCAGCTGCGCCCACATGTGGGCTTCCCGGAGCATCTTCTTCCCATAATCCTTCTGCCGAAATCTGTGTTCAAGCCCGCCCTCTCTCTCTCTCTCTCTCTCTCTCTCTCTCTCTCTCTCTCTCTCTCTCTCTCTCTTTGTTGTTTTGTTTTTTTTCGAGACAGGGTTTCTCTGTATAGCCCTGGCTGTCCTGGAACTCACTCTGTAGACAAGGCTGGCCTCGAACTCAGAAATCCGCCTGCCTCTGCCTCCCGAGTGCTGGGATTAAAGGTGTGCGCCACCACTGCCCGGCTCAAGCCTTTTCTTAATAACCCTTTACTGTGCTTAACACCAGCTCACACTGGTGCTCTTTTCTGTGGTGAAGTCAGGAACATGAGCTTCTTCCGGGGAGAGCTGTTAGGAAAGATGTCTCAAGACTGCCGCAGATTCCCAATATGCACACCCACCCCGCCCTGCTCCCACAGATTCGCTCCGCGGTTGCTGACCTAGTGAGGTCATAGATGGGGCTGTCACCTAGCAGAGTCAATATCCTCATAGGAAACAGAGAGGTCTTGCTGGAGAGGTGACTCAGCACATAAGCACATTTGCTGTTCTGCCAGGATCCAGGAGAAACTCAAGGACCCTGTTTCACCTTGACCTTGGACCCCACACACACACTCCAGCCTCTAGAAGAGCACCCACTATGTGTTGGTCTTGCTCTGCACTGTACCCAGCTAGACAATAGTATGGTGCTTTGTTCTAGCTAATATGATCTCAAGTCCCCATCTGCTCCTGCGGCAAAGCAAGAGACTGACAATCAGACAGAGTCTGCTTTCTCTATTCTAATTACCGTGCTTCTTAGCTTTTCTTATTGTGCTATTACAGAGTCTGGTAAAATGCTGGGCACTGAGAGACTTACATGTTCTGTTCCCTCACTTAATGAGAGTGCCTGTGGCATTTCGTAGATGAATACCACATTTGCTGCTGGGTCTTAATCAATACCTTTCTTCCAATTAATCAGCCTTGAAGAAAAAAAAAAAAAAACCCTCCTGTTCCTACTCTCCTGTCTGGACACCCATGCTCACCCTACTGTAGAGAAAATAAATTACAGGCTCCTTTTTGTTCCATGTCTTTGTCTAGCTTCTTTTTTTATGCCAGAAAAACCATCTTCAACTTTCAGACACCTGACAGCTTTTAGAGGACGATGCGCAATTTCAGTTCCTTTTCTGCTGCAGGGTGGAAGAAAGATGATTCCTGCTTTTATCCCCTTTTGGGAGAAATACTGTCATCCTTTAATAGCTCCCTCTCTCTAGGGAGAGGAGACCACTCCTAGCAGTAGGTGGTCTCAGAGATGAGGCTCCAAGCACTGCTCTTCTTCCATTTTCTGAGTTCAGGACAGAGCTCCGCTGTGTTTGCCAGCCATTGCCAGGACCACCTTCTGGGGAAGAGAGTAGTATGAATCCATCACTCTATTCTGGTTCCTCCATTAGGCCTGGATGGCTGTGAGTCCTGTTCCATTCAGTAGTCAGGGAGGGGGACGCTCTCATTTAGGGCTAAGTTTTTAAAGTCGTGTTAAAATCTGGCCTTCACTAAAGTTCTCTTCAAAAATGGTGTTCCCATATGGCCAGATACTCTTGCTCGCCTACATTGTCTATTAGTGTGAATCTTAGAATGAGACAGAATGCCCTGAACCATGAACTCTGGCACTGAGTGTAGCCTCTCATGAGACAAGGACTGGGTACATGAGCTGACAGCTTAGACACCAGCTTGCCCCTCCTTTAATAAGAATGACAGCTGTTTATTATGCCCCTCCTTGGAGCCAGGTAAAGATCTCTCTCATTGGCTCCTTCTCTCTATGCCCTTGATGAAGTGTTGCCATCTTCATTTTCGATACCATGGCAGCTATGCCAGTGTAGAAGCACCCACTGCTCGTGGCCTGAGTTGGGTCTTTGGCTCATTCTTCAGCAGCACAGATCCTGTGTTAGCCACATGAGTGTCTGATCTTGCCAAAACATGCCCATGCCCATGCCCATGCCCTGATTTAGTTTCTGCATTCATTTGGGTACTTTGTTTTAATAGAGTCTCATGTATTCCAGACAGGATTTCTCACTGTGTATCTCTGGCTGGCCTTGAACTCACAAAGATCTTCCTGACTCCCAAGCATTGGACTTAGAGGCATGAGTCACCATATCTAGGCCCCAAATAAGTTCTTTTTTCTTTATAAATATGTATTTATTTTTATTTTATGTGTCTGAGTGTTTTTCCTACATGTATATATATGTACTGTATGCATGTCTAGTGCCCATAGAGGCCAGAAGAGGGTTCTGGATCCCCTGAAACTGGAGTTACAGATGGTTGTAAGCCACTATGTGTGGTCTGAGAACTGAACCCAGGTCCTTTTTAAAAGCAATTAATGCTTTCAACTACTGAACCATCTCTCTGTCCTCTCCCCTCTTCTGCCCAAATAAATATTTTTTAAAATATTGTGGCATAGGAGCCTGCCTCTAGGCCTTACAACCTGATTCGATGAGAATTCTACTTTCTTTATACAAGTCATTTGCTTTGGTCAACATTTGTTAGATGACAGGTCCTTGGCATCCAGGATGCATGGGGAACACTGAACTGAATAACATTTGGTCCCACTCCACCACACAGAAAATGCCATCTTCTTCTGTTGCTCTCAACTGCGTTTTGACCTCTGACCTAAAAGTGTTGTTTTCATGCTAGAGAAGAAATCTGAGAAAGCCAAGACTAAGATTCTCTCTCACAAGGTTTCTCTTCCTTTTTCTATTTCAACACTTTAACTCTTGGCAACCATGCATAAAAATATCCCCACTCCCCTTTCTCTGTATTTCTCTTTTTCTGTAGAGTTAAACAACAAGGTTGCCTCATTTTACAAACCTTTATGAAATCTCCTGTCACATACTCAGAAAAACAACTCTTCAAAAATGTTAAGCCGATAGTTAAGCCTTGCCCAGCCCTGTAATTCCAGCTGCCAGAGACTTATAGACAGGCAAATTGCAAGTTCAAGGCTCGTCTGGGCTACAGAGCAAGTTTAAGATCATCCTTGGCAATGTAGTGAGCTCCTATCTCAAAATAACAAGTAGGGAGTGGAGACCTAGTCATTGGTGGGGACCACTTTCCCAGAATTCCAGAGCTTTAGGCTCTATCCCCAACAGAGCAAACAGTAAGAGCAAAAACACCAATCACGATAAAATATTGAAAGAGGGCTGTGGATCTAGTTCCTTGGTAGAGCACTTGCCTGGTAAGCAGGGAGGTCATGGATTCAACCCTAGTCCTGCAAAAATAAGTAAATGTATGTATGCAACAATAGTATCTCTACATCTACACCTGATGAATACCGGGTGTTCATGATCCCACTGTAGTCCCAAGCCTTTCTCAGGGTGAGCTCTTAGGCACAAAAATCATCTTATGGGTTGACATACTTCAGTTAACAAGAACAGTTAGCCAGAAGCTGAACTATAGAAGCCCCAAAAGCAAGGTCAGTACATTTAGAGACGTTTCCAGAACAATAGGCTTGGGTGGATTAGGTCTTTGTTTTAGTTTTGTCCGGTGAGGCAGTCTAGATGTGAGGTTTAATGGCCTGAATGGCACTTCCATCATAGAGTCAGTTGTGCTAAGGTCTGGGACCTGTTACAGCCCTTGCCTATAGCTCATGGTTAGTCAGGTTGGTGAGACTGTATGGGTGTAGCTTCCGACATTAGGAGGAGACAATACCTCGCTCATAGCAAACTCCCTGATCTTCTGGCTCTTGGAATTTTTCCACTCCCTCTTGTACAGTGTTCCCTGGGCCTTAGGCATGGGAGTTGTGTTGTAGGTAGATCCACTGGGACTGAGCTCCATGACTGCATGTTGATTGGTTGTGGTTTCTGTAGCCATCTCCCTCTGCTGCAAACAGACGTTTCTTGATGAGAGGTGAGAACCACACTTCTCTGTGGGTATCAAGACAGATATTTAGAGTGTAGTTAGAGATTGTGCTGGTTTATTAAAGTGATGGTCATAGGTTCTTCTCCAAGATCCATGAGCTCACTAGCCCTTCGGTCCAATCCCATGCTGATATTACAGACGTGCACCACATCGCTTGGCATTTAGACAGGTACTGGGGGATGTGACCTTAGGTCCTGATGCTTGCAGTGCAGTGCTTTACCCACTGAGCCATCCTTTCACCGTGTGTGTGTGTGTGTGTGTGTGTGTGTGTGTGTGTGTGTTAGGGCTTCTTGGATCCCATGTAGCTGAGGATAACCTTAAACTCTAGTGCTCTCCTGACTTTCTCCTTATTAGCTATCACCTCATTTCATGAGGTGCGATGGAATTTGTGAATTTGAGCAAGGCAAGCTCTCTCCTAAGTTACATGGGCTCCTTAGCCCATACATTCCATTTCTGTTTTAATCTATATGTGGCCTGGGAAAGCCTTCTGATTGACTGAGGAGTTGGAGAGAGAGAGAGAGAGAGAGAGAGAGAGAGAGAAGAGGCATGTTACAGGAACCACCCAGGACAGCCACAGAAATGGCAGGCACAGTCATGAGTTAGGGCATGAAGCTTCGATTTCACCCTCTGTAAATACTGCCCCTTACTTCTGTCAGGTCCAAAAGAAACTCAGGACAAATGGCTAACTGTGGTTCTTATTAGCATACTTAACTATCTGCTGGCCTCTGCTTACTCAGTAGCTCCTCTCAGTTCTTCTCACCCCACCCCTACCCTAAATTCTCCAGCTCATGGGCACCCCTTTCTCCAGCAACTCATTCCTTTGCCATTTTGGTCATCCTCCCTATTGGTCTTCCCTCTCTCTTGGCTCCCTCTACCCTCCAACCCCTATGGCCTGGTCCACCCAACTGTCCATGCTTAGTCTACTCTCTCTCCCTACTCTGGACCCTTGCAAATGCCTCTGGCTATTCTCTCCCTCATATCTACCATAAAAACCTTCTCCTCAACCATACCTTGATTCGGTCATGTCCTCATTTTGTACATCTGGTGCCCAAACCCCCCTCCATACAACTTCCTGTGCACTCAGAATGAAATCCATCTTTACAGTATTTTCAGCTCTGTGGGGGCCGCCATGAAGATTGGAGGTGTTGTTGTCTTTCTTTTTCTCATCTCTTTTCTATTTGAACTGACTCCCTCTCATCCAGACTCGCTATTCATTGCTATTCATTTCATTTCTGCTCCGTACCTGACAGAACTTCTTGTTCTGATTCATTGCTGCAGACGTGTTCTTTTCCCCATTCTATCGGAAACACAATTATCCCATTCTATCCACTTGAAGGGAATGGACATTTCCGTTTAATGGATCCTTGGCGTGTTAGGTTATAAAGATGAGTGTAAATGGGATGCATCCTGCTTTGCTCTTTTGGTAATTTGTGAAATTGACGTAAACCCTGTGGCCTGTGTGTTCTTTTTTACACCTCCCACAATGATTATGAGTCACATAGAACCTAGAAGTAACAATAGGCTGGTGACCTGAGAAGAGAGCCTCTGCTTAATGACACCATCATTAGCCAGACCCTCTGTGGCCTCCTACTTTCTGAGTCAACAAAGGTCCTTTTTTACTGGTTGAAAGGGGATTCATTTGTCCCGGTGCTAGAGATATTTGTATGCTTGCTTTCTGCACTCAGTGTTAACCCTTTAATGGAACACTGGATATATTTCTTTTTCTTCGTGTCCTAAAGAAAAATATGAATCATTGGATTTACGTCTCTGTATGTGTGTACATATAGTCCTTTGTCTTGCATTTTTGTCTCCTTTTTTGCTCTGCATTGTTTACTTTTTGTTGTTGTTTGTCTGCTCTTTTATTTTCAAGGTCCCATTCAGGCAGTTCAGGTTGGCCTTGAAATTTCTATGTAGCCAAAAATAACTTTGAATTTCTGATTTTCCTGCCTCTACCTCCTGAGGGCTGAGATTGTATGCATGTATTACCACACCTGGTTTATTTGGTGCTAGAGATGGACTCTAGGACTTCCTGCTGCGTTCTGCTAGCTGAGCCCTATACCAACGGGAAAAAAGAGCCAATATTGTCAGGTGGTGTGTGCCTATACTAATACCAACACCTGGGAAGTCTAAAACAGGTTTTCTCCTTTGAGGCCAGACAGGACTTCAAATTGCTACCCTGTCTCAAAACAAAATAAAACAAAACACAATAAAACAATAATAAAAGAACAATACTGGCACACAATTGACATTTCTTATGACTTAAAAACCTCATGATTTTTCTCTCAAATTCAGGGTCTTTATCTTTATCTTATGCCAAAGGGTTATCGTTAGCATACAACAACCCTGTGGTTTTAGGTCATACTAGTAATAAAATTAAGTCAGTTTTATACCTATGTGTTTCTATTTAATAAATACTTGTGTGATGTCTCTGAAACAATCACTTTTTAATAGTTACTCTTATTTGCTCAATGGCATTATACAGTATCAATCAATCATGGATACATTCTGTCAAGTATCTGCCTTATTTGTATACTTATAAGTTTAGATGTTTCATATTATATAGAGAGGAAGGAATCACAATTCTGCAGCAATTTGGTTGGACTTTATATTAATTACTTTTTTCATCTTTGTAACAAAACTCTCGACAATGGCAAATTAAGGAAAGCAGAGTCAATTTTGGCTCGTGGTTCATGGTATAATCCATCCTAGCAGGGAAGGTATTGTCGTAGGAGCAGGAGATAGTTGGTTACATCAAGTCCACAGTCAGGAAGCAGAGAGTCATGAATGCTGGTGGATGCTATTGGCTTCCTTCTTCACTCCCTTCCTTTTGACTCTGGGACCCTCAGCTGTAGCATGGTGTCATCCAAATTCAGGGTGGGTCTTCCCCCTTCAGTCACACCTTCACAGACACAGCTAGAGCGTGTCTAACAGACAATTCCAAATTCAGTCAGGTTGATGATAAAGATCAGCTAACTCTAACTGTAAGAATGGATTAGGGATGATGGGGAAAGAAGGTAAGAGTAAGCAAGCTGCAGTGAGCTCTCTGGTTGGTGTCATGGGGTGTTATGTACTGTTAAAAATGGCTTACTGAAGTGACTGTAGTGGGAGATGGGACTCTGACAAAGCTAGAGAGAAATGAGGTTATAGGATGATTCGGGGCCTGGTTAGCATAGGGGATTGAGACACGCAGAACATGGAGGCTGAGGATAAGCATGCGAGATCACAGTGAGACAAGCTCGATTGTAAGCCAGAGGGGGTGAAGTTAGAGATAAGCCCCACTGACATCTGGGACTTGCAGTCTTCAGAACCTTGGGGAAGAGAACTGTTGTCTCAGCCCGAGTCCATGATGCTTTGTTATGGAAGTTCCAGCAGGCTAAAGAAGCTGAGGCCCAGCTGCCTTCTCTTTCCTGTTCAAAGGGCTGGAGAGGGGCAGAGCTATTGGTTTGGACATCTTCTGGATGCAACTTTGAGAGTTCTGGGTAAATCATCAGATTCAGGTTGGCTAACAGTGAAGGCATCCATTTTGAAGACATCAAAGGGGACAAATATGGATACCAGAAGACACACTCAGCAGGGACAGAGGGAGATAGTTGTACGTGTCCACATACTAGTCCTTTGGTTGCAACATACCCTGTTTCCTTAGGGCTGCTGCTCTAGTCTTCCTTGGAAATAAACAGATCTGTAGAAGGAGCCATAAAAAGCTAGGCATGGCGGTACACCCTGTAATCCTATCACTTGGGAGGGAGAAGCAGGAGGATCAGGAATTCAAGGTTAGCCTCTGTTTACAATAGTGAGTTTGCAGCCAGCCTGTGTTACCTGACACTCCTTGTCCTTAGAAAAAAGGTGTGTGTGTGTGTGTGTGTGTGTGTGTGCAAAGAGATAACTTGGGTAATGGTGCTTGCTGTGCTGACCTTAGTACCTGAGCTTGGTTTCCAGAGCTACAGAACCACTCCCAGAGGTCATCCTCTGCCCCTTCCATAGATAGGACATGACATGCTCAGACCTTCACACACATGCACATATCACATATATCACATGCCACTCACATACACAACTCATTCGTCCATTCACCTGCTCATTTAAAAAGGTGTGGGAAGCAATTTATGGTGGCACACACCTTCAACCCCATGAGTTCAAGGTCAGCCTGTCTAAATAGCAAATTCCAGGCTAGTCAGAGCTACATAGTGAGAGCTTGTCTCAAAAATAAATAAATAAATAAATAAATAAATAAATAAATAAATAAATAAAGTTTGACAGTGTTGACAGAGGGTAAGAGACATAAAAGAAAACAAAGATGCCAGTCAGGGAACAGCTCCGATTGTCAGAATCCACCAGAGCCCAGGACAGAGCTGGGGTGGGGCAGGGAGAGGGAAGGATGAAGGAAGACAGAGACAGAGACAGAGACAGAGTGACAGACAGAGAAAGAGAGGTATGAAAGAACAGGTTCCTATTGTTTTAAGCCACCTGTTTGTAGTGTTTTGCCTGACACCCCCAGGGCATTGATATGGGAGTGGACAGGGCAGGAACACGTGTGGTCTAGGCAAGTGTCTGTCTCTTGGGGGGTAGGTTAGTTCTGCAGATCCACAAAAAATGCCAAGCTTGTGGATCATCCAAATGTGAGCTTGCTCTCCCCACTCCTCCCCTCTCTCCCCCCCTCCCCCTTGTACACGTGCAAATGGAAATCTCTGGCTGAGATCCCAGGAGGAAAGCTCTTGAGAGAATTTATCAGCACAGAAAGATAGCACACGCAGAGCTTTGGAATTAGAGCGTGTCCCTAACTGTGGAGTGATTATTTTTCCTCTGGTGCAAAGGACCTTCTACACAGTGTTCTCAACCATCCTAATAGCTGCTCAGCCATGGAAATAGACTCACTGGTTAGAAATCTCCCTTTATGAGGCAGAGTTATCATTTAGCCACAGTACAGGAAGCTAAGCATTTGGCAGTGTTTTCTTTAAAAAAAAAATCCCCCCCCCCCGTGTGTGTGGTGTGTGTGTGTATGTGTGTGTGTGTATGTGTGGTGTGTGTGTGTGTGTGTGTGTATGTGTGTGGTGTGTGTATGTGTGTGTGTGAGTGTGTGTGTGGTGTGTATGTGTGTGTGTGGTGTGTGTGTGTGTGTGTATGTATGTGTGTGTGTATGTGTGTGTGTGGTGTGTGTGTGGTGTGTGTGTGGTGTGTGTGTGGTGTGTGTGTGTGTGTGTGTGTGAGTGAGTGTGAATGTATGTGTATGTGTATGTGTGTGTGTGTGTGTGTGTGTGTGTGTATACCTCTGTGGCCGGGTGCCTAAGGAAGCCAGATGTGTTGGAGCTCCTGGAACTGAATGTTTGGTTTCTGACCTGAGAACAAAGGACTGAGGTGAATATTCTTCATACCAAAGCAGACCTAGCCTCCAGGTTTTCCCAGCATCTCTCAGTGCCTACCTGACATACCCTGCTCCCAACCTTGAACTTTGAGCCTAAGGGCTGGGCTGCCCTTTCCCAAGTGGTTCTTCCCTATTTAATCCATATTTTGATCTTACTCCCCACCTCCCACCCCCCACCCCTGTGCTCTCCCTTTCTTCCCACCCATCCCTCCAGCCCTGGTTTCCCCATGGCAACTTTCCTGGCCTCAGTCCTTGTGGCCAGGTAACTCTCTTGCCTTAGAGCACTTTCTAAATAAAATCTGCCGTTAGTATAATTTAATCTGGTTTAAATTGGCTCATTTCACCGGTGGTAGAGAAATAACCTATAGTAACCTATTGCTGGAGATACAGTAGGTTGTAAACCACACAATGTGGGTCCTCTGCAAGAGCAGCAAGCCCTTGTAACTGCTGAGTCATCTCTCCATGGCTGGCAATGTTCCCTTAAATCCTTCAGAAATAAAGGATGTAGTCCTGGGGCCTGTGTTTAGTGGGTGTAAAGTACAAATGTGCAGCTGACTGTAAGTGAAGCAGCAAACATCAGAGTCTGGGAATCACCAGGAGGCGGGTGGTGTGGTGAGAACAGGGCTGGATTAGATGCTCCAAGGTCTGATGACATCACTGATTTACTCCCTGGAGGTAGGCAAGTAGCCAACACTTGCTGTATCCTCATGAGGCTACACAGGTGACTGCCGGGGTTGTCTCTTTCCTCCAAGGAGAAGGCAAATGAGGAGCTGTTCTGATAATGTGTTGAATAGGATTCCCCAAAAGGGGACCATGAATGTCATTTATTGGGAAATAGGGCTGGGCACAGTGACACACATTGGCAAATCCTAACATTCTAGGGGAAGAGGAAGGCACTTCTCTGCCCATTCAAGGACAGCCTGATCTACATAGTGAGTCCTAGGCCAGCCAGAGCTACGAAGTGAGACCTGTCTTTTAAAAAGAACAGGGTAGGGGGCTGGAGAGAGAGCTCAGTGGCTAAGAGCATATACTGCTCTGACACTGAGTTAAGTTCCCAGCATCCACATACCATGGCTCTTAACTGCCTGTGGCTTCAGCTCTAGGGACCCGACTAGTACGTCTAGCTTCTGCAGGAACATACTCTTTCCACACCCAAATACACACTAAACAAAACAAAACAAAATCGGGGCTGGAGAGGTGGCTCAGTGGTTAAGAGCATTGACTGCTCTTCCAGAGGTCCTGAGTTCAATTTCCAGCAACCACATGGCGGCTCACAACCATCTGTAAATGGGATCCAATGCCCTCTCCTGGTATGTCTGAAGACAGCAACAGTGTACTCATATAAATTAAACAAATCTTTAATAATAATAAAAAACACCCCACAAAAATAGGAACTTTACAGATACAGTAAAGAGCCCAGATGTGGTCATTTGAATAAATTGGTGCCCATAGACTCGAGTGTTTAAATGCTTGACCCATAGGGAGTGACATTATTAGAAAGTATGGCCTTGTTAGAGGAAGTATGTCACTGTGGGGGCAGACTTTGAGGTCTCTTCTGCTCAGGCTATGCCCATTGTGACACACAGTCTTCTACTTGCTGCCTTTGGATCAAGAAGTAGAACCATGTCCACCTGCATGCTACCATGCTTCCCGCCATGATGATAATGGACTGAACCTCTGAAACTGTAAGCCAGCCCCAGTTAAATGTTGTCCTTTATAAGAGTTACCTTGGTCATGGTGTCCCTTCACAGCAGTAAAACCCTAAGATACCAGGGTTGCTGGCAGTAGAGCCAATGAGCCCTGTCCTTATTTAGTGAGAATTCTAGAATTTTTGTTTCTTAAAAAAAATACAGGGGGCTGGAGAGATGGCTCAGTGGTTAAGAGCATTGACTGCTCTTCCAGAGGTCCTGAGTTCAATTCCCAGCAACCACATGGTGGCTCACAATCATCTGTAATGGAGTCTGACGCCCTCTTCTGGTGTGTCTGAAGACAGCTACAGTGTTCTCATATCAATAAGATAAATTTTTAAAAATACAGAAACATAAGAATGTTTTTGTTTTAATCCCAGGTGTAGGAATGTGGGGAATGTTGCTCTGGACTGACCATAGCAACTAACTGTGATTTGTCTCATGCTCTAGACAAGGCATAACTTTGCCAGCTGCAGATAGTTTCTGTGATTGTGTGATGTTTGAAATTCTGGGAACTTTTCAGAGGGTTGCACTCAAAGAAAAAAACAAAAGGAAAGAAATTAGATTCAGGGAGCTCTCTCTTTCTCTCCCCTCTCTCCTTCTTTCTCTCCTATCTAGTGATGGAGGTGAAATGGGAGGATAAAAGGTGGGAAAAAGAAGAACTCACAGAGTAGCCAAGACCAACTTATAAGGGACAGCAATGGAGAAAAGACACAGAAAAGGCAGTGGGAAGCCCACCTGAGGATGAAGACAGAGAAGGAGCAATCCAAGTTAGGGAGAACAAGACCCAGTGAATCCCTTGGAGACTGGTCTGGAATGTGCTCTCTAAGATCCAGAGGGGGCCAGCCTGGTGGTACTTTCTTCATTTTGTACTCTCCAAAACTGTGAGAAAATAAATGTATGTTTTAATGTTTTAAATGTAAATATATATAAAAATAATGTTTTAAATGTAAATATATATATATATATGGAGGAAGAGAATTTTGGGATGTTTCTCAGCTCTTGGGTGGGCTTTAAATGGAGAAGTGAGGATGCTGAATGCACAGGAACACACAGCCCACACTGAGTTGTAGCTTAAAAGAAAAAAAAAAAGAAGGTGGATATCATATCCTGCTGTGTAGCAGGAGGAGTCCCTTGTTTGGAGGCTAAGGCTTCATCGGTCGGGGACATGGACCAGGAGAAGGAGCTGCTTACTCCAGTTCTCATTCCAGGGGTCAGTGCCTCTCAGTTTCTTGTCACATCCTCATGGATGGTTTTCAGGAGATGGGATTCTTTAGAAGAAAAGAGATAAGATCCCCTTCCTGGCATCTCTGGCCTATGGTTAGAGCAGAACCAAAGATATTTAGACTTATGAATATCTGTCATCTCTAGCTTCTGTCAAGAAAAAGGCTGTCAAAGGCTTTTAGCCTAAGAGACACTGTTCCCTTTTGGGTCCTTTACCGTAGCCAATTTTTATCTCCTATCATCATCAACAGCTTAAGTTGGGAATGGGGTCAAAGAACTTCTTACAGGAATTAGTCTCTCCTTCTACCCTACAGGTTACAAGAATCAGACTCGGGTGGTCTGGAGGCAAGCATCTTTACCTCCTGAGCCATTTCCTTGACTCCTAAATTTATGTTTTAACACCCTCTCCCAAGTTGGAGGTCATTTTAATGACAGCCCTAGCCAACGCATGACATCTCTGCAAGTGAGGAAGACACGGGCACAAAAGTCTTTCTACCCCATGATCTCTATCTTAGCCAAGTCAAACTCATCCGGCATCTAATAGCAGTCCTGTTTCTTCCTATGGCTGGTATGTCAATGACTACACCCCTGGTGCCATAAACTCATCCTGAAGCACAAAAGTCCAGTCTCACTGTCATCACAGTCACACTGAGTCTCACTGAGCCAAGATCAAGGTGACAGAAGGACCCTTGTCCAGGCTCTAAGGGCGAGTCAGTTCTTGCCCTCTCCAGCTCTGCTGATGGTCAGTTTCCCTTGGTTTGTGGCCATACTATGTCTGTCTTCAGGCCCACATCTTCTGTCTGTACAAACTTTCTCTGTGTGTTAAGTGTCCTTCTGCTTTTCTTATATGGATGCATGTGGTTCAATGTAATATCACCTGGATAATACAGGATATGATATTTGTATATTTTCTAGAGTCACAGAACTTATGGGTACTCTATATAGTAAGGAATTTGTTATGATGACTTACAGTCTGTAGTCCAGCTCCCCAGTAATGGTCAGCTGTGAATGGAAAGTCCAAGAATCTAGCAGTTGCTTAGACCCACAAGGCAAGCAGGCAAAGAAGAGTGAATCTTCCTTCTTCCAATGTCTATGTAGATCTCCAGCAGAAGATGTGGCCCAGATTAAAGGTGTGTACCACCAAGCCTGGATCTGGGACTTGTTTTGTCCCAGGCTGGCCTTGAACTCAGATCTCCTTGCCTTAGTCTCTTGGGATTCATAACCACTATGCCTCAAGATCTCCATGCCAAGAACCAGGTCAGAAACTTGTATCTCCAAGCCTCAAGATCTGGATCACAGGTGAGCCTTCCAATTCTAGATTGTAGTTCATTCCAGCTATAGTTAAGTTGACAACCAGGAATAGCCATTACAATATCTAATCACATCTACAAAGACTCTTTTCTACTATGGCAACTATCCCAGTTTCATTTTTGCTGCCATGATAAAATGCCGGAGGAAAATCAAACGAGGGGAGAATGGAATTATTTTGATAACAATTCCAGATTACAATTCATCATTACAGAAAAGTCAAGGCAGGAACTCGAAGCAGCTAGTCACACGGTGATGAGACAAGACAGTGCAGGGGTTCCTCTATCTTGTATTCTTGCTGAGGCCAGCTCCAGGTTTAACTAGAATTTGGTCTCCTTGAGGGAGAATTCCAATTCTAGGAACCAAAGGTCAGGATGTCCTAGATAACTTTTCTTAGCCTTTGTTAAAACTGCTTTGTTTGTGCAGATCCTCCTCCAGCTAACCATTCATCTTAGCTGCCTGTTTATACAGATTCTTAGCTCCCGCAACTGCTTATCTTAACTTCAGTTAAAACCTCCTGCTTCAAACTGCTTACTCTGTGAACACGCCCCCCCTCCACCCCCACCCCCGAAGCTGCTGAGCAAAATGCCTGGACATGAGCTCTGCCTTTACTGGATGCTCACAGCCACAATGCGGTCCCTGCCAGATTTTCTATTGCTAAAAGCTGTGTCTGAGTAGTCAGCTGTGGTGGGCTGGCTCCCCGTAACAGATTAATATTCACAGTCAAGAGCAGAGAAAAATGAATGCATGCGTGTTTAGTGCTCAGCCAGCTTTCTCTACTCTGAGGCAGTCAAACTGCCTCAAACTAGGGAATGGTGTCGCTCACTTCCAGGCTGGATCATCCCACATCGACTAATAAGGCAATTCTCTCCAGATACGCCCACAGGCCAGCCTGATCCAGACAATGCCTTATTAGGACTTTCTTCTCTGGTGACTCTAGATTGTGATGAGTTGATGGGCATCACAGTAACCTGGATTCTTCATATCCTTGAGGATGATAAAGGTTCAGTTGACTACAGAGGTTTTGATGATACTTTTACTGAATGACTAGACAAGCAACTTAAAAACACTCAGTAATGGGACTTGGCACAGTACCTTCGTCTAATGGTTCTTTTGCTCATATAATTTAACGTGTTGATAGGGCGGTATGGAGACTGGTCTCAGTTTAGGTTTTTGCGACATACTGAATGGGAACAACGGATCACCTGGGTTCTATTTGCTACCCTTCTTTAATTCCCCTCTCAATGAAACGTTTCCCAATCCCTACCTTAGGAAAGCCACCCCTTTCCCATAGGTTGAGAGCAGATCTTTATTTCCCCAAATATCCTGCAATCTTTATGTTATGATTTAAGATTGGTTTTTTTTTTGTGTTAGTGTGTATATGGGCGAGCATGGAGAGTTCGGAGGACAAGTTTGCAGAAATGGTTTTTGCCTTCCACCTTTGTGTGAGCCCCAGGGGAGTGAACTGGAGTCTCCAGGTTTGCAAGGCAAGCGCTTCACCTGCTGAGCCAACTTGCCAGCTCTCCTATAATTTTTAACTGCTTATCATGCTTCTCTACCATTTAGCTCTGCCCCAGGGATGGGCAGAGTGACGTTGGACTCCCACTGCTGGAGAAGGACAATGGTACCATGCTGCTTCCAAGCAGGGCTTTGTCCTGGCACAGCTGTGGCTCCCCAAGCCCCCAAGGACAAGCTCACCTTGTTACTGAGTATTCTATTTCTTCCTAAGGCAACCTAGTCTAACATCACATATGCAAACACTTTCTTCCTACTGATGCTCTTTAATCCTCCCATGGGGAATCTATAACCCTAGATTTATTGAATCAAAAGATCTTCATAGCTCTATTTTCACTATCAGGGCTCCACAGGAACCGGAAATAGCTCTGTCTGAGTCACTGGGATGAGGGCTGCCATCCTGGAACACTCAGTTTCCAATCTCTAAATTTATCTTCTAATAGAACTCTCTCTCTCTCTCTCTCTCTCTCTCTCTCTGTATGTATGTATGTATATACCCAGCCATATAATTATTAGTGCATTAAAGAACTGCAGGGCAAGTCTAAACTCACAGAAGGGGGAGGATAGAGGATAATGATTAAAGACAATGAGCAGACACAAAGCCTTCGAGGGGATAAAAGCACAGAAAATTCTCTCACGCACATGCTGGGACTAGGTGTCTGGTACTCAACTCTTTCAAATGGGAAGGGAGTTTAGAAATAATATAAAATAATAATCACAGAATCAGAATTTTTGGATGAAATCGAGATATCTCAAACCTTAAGCTTTGGTATCCACAGGGCATATACTCTGGGAGTCAAGACTGATGATGCTCCTGACAGATGAATGTCAAAGCCCACTCTTCTTATTTCCCAATGATGCATTTTGAACTGACACATTTGAGTCATATATACCCATCTATGTGTCTATGTGTATATACATACCCAATAATCACAAGGATGGATGCTAGGTGGAATACAGTAGGCAGTGAATTGTTACTAATGAGGCAGAATAGAGGGCCCTAGATAATATGACTCATACTTGACATTCCAGTTTACCATAATCACTAAAATTTTAATTAATCAGCCTTGTAAGACCTTCAACATAGACAGGCTTTTCCTGGGGTGTTTCTGTTCATAGTTAAAATGTTAGGGATCTCTCAGAGGATGAATCTCAAAGGAGAAATTTTATACATTATATATATTGAAGACAAGATCTAACTTTGTAGCCCTGCCTGGTCTGGAACTCTGAACAGACCGGGCTGACCTGGGGATTTACAGAGATCTACTTCCCCTTCTTCCCCAGGGCTGGGATTAAAGCTGTTCGTCACCACATCTGCTATGTTTTGTTTAGTAAAATTTCTATTGTGTGTGTGTGTGTGTGTGTGTGTGTGTGTGTGTGTGCACGTGTGCCAGAGCTGCCTGACTTCAGTGCTAGGAGTCAAATTCAGGTCCTCTGAAAGAGCAGTGTTACCCTCTTAGCCTCTGAGCCATCTCTCCAGTCCTGCAAAAAGTCGATTTTAAGAAACTATAGGATGGCTCAGTGGTTAAAAACACTGGCTGCTCTTCCAGAGGACCCAGGTTCAATTACCAGCATCCATAGGACAGTTTGCAACTGTCTATAACTCCAGTTCCAGGGCTCTGACACCCCATGCAAGAAAAACACCAATGAACATAAACAAACAAACAAATAACAAGAACAAAACAAACACACAATGCCGGTGATGGCAGATGCCTTTAATGCCAGCACTCTGGAGGCAGATGCGTGTGGGTCTGCAATTTCCTTCTACAGAGTGAGTTCTAGGTCAGCCAGAGCTACAGAGAGAAACTCTGTCTCGAATTCCCCCGAGCCCCCAACAAAAAGAAAACCGTAAGATTAAATTTTTCTCCTTGAAAAATATGTTTATCGAGGACCCAGCATATTGCCGTGTTGGTAGAGTTCTTGTCTACCGAGCTCCCATACTTGAAGACGGGGGTTCAGGTATGCGGTGCACGCCTATAATCCCAGCAATAGGCGGTATAAGCAGGAGGATCAGAAATATGAGGGCATCTTCAAGTTGGAGGCCAGCCTGAGCTACATCAAACCCTTGTCTTGGTTTAGAAAGAAAGAACTGTCAGCAGCCATAGAATTACATTTTAGTAACATTACAGTTTAGGTAGTTTTTCAAAGAATTTATTTCATTTATTCCCAATAAGGACCGTGTGTGTGTGTGTGTGTGTGTGTGTGTGTGTGTGTGTGTACTATAATTTATCCCCAATTTCTATACGAGAAACTGACCTTGGTAAGACTGAACATTTGTCTGGGTGCATCTGGCTGGTTAATAGGAGAGAGAGAGAGAGAGAGAGAGAGAGAGAGAGAGAGAGAGAGAGAGAGAGAGGGAGAGAGAGAGAGAGAGAGAGAGAGAGGAGATGGGCTAGGACTCAGGTGGCGGTACTGACAGGGAGAACCAGAGTTGATAAGCACAGCTGCTTATCCAGGCTGGGGAGGGTTGGGGGAGGATGGAGAGGAGGACTCAGCTAGCTGATGGGTTTACCTCCGCTGCCCCTCTCCCTTCCTCCCCCGACATCCAGCTCCTCGCCTCCTCTCCTCCCCTGCAGGACGGAAAGTAATTTGCTCCAAAGAGAAAGGCTCTGCAGTAAACAAGGGTGGGTGAAGCTCTGGGGGATTGATTCTGAGCTGCAGCGCGTCCACCTCTGCAGACAGCTCCCAGCTCCCGAAAAGAAAAATAAACAAAACATCAAAAGACAGAAGAGAGCCAATAAAACCCCTGAAGTAGCTGTTCCTCTGTGAACTAAGCCCGAGCTCCAGTCAGAAAATCACAGAGGAGGGAAAAGTCCAGACACTGGTCTGCAGTTGTTCATATAAACTCCCCAAATTGAATAGTTTACGGTTCACATTTTGTTAATACCTTTCTTGAGACCTCACCAATCCTTCCCTAGACATGTCTGGGCTGAAGACAAGAGTGGCTCGGTTAAGGGCCAAGCAGCCCACCCGGCCTTTCCCTCTCCCTGCAGAAAGGACTGATTTCCCCACCCACTAAAGAGGTCAGGCCCCCTACCAGAAGAAGTAGCCCTCAGTGGCTTGGTTAGATTTTACAAGACAGCAGGAAAAGAAGCTAGAAGAGAAACCACAGTGCTCCCCACTCCCCTGCAAGAAGAGGCCCATGTAAGTATTGTGTTACAAAAAGACAATGGTTATCAAAGGGGGAAAATGAAATAAAAATTTAAAAAACATACACAGGACTTTGTAGGATTAAAGAATTTAAAATTATATTCATTTTTAAAGAATTATTTTTAATTATGTAAAAATGGGCTCTGTGGAGGTTGAGGCAGGTGGATCTCTATGGATTAGGTCGGCCTGCTCTACATAGTGAGTTCCAGGCCAGCCAGGACTACATAGTGAGAGCTTGTCTCAGATTAAAAAAAAAAAAAAGAAAGAAAGAAAGGAAAGGCCATGTTTTTCTATTCAGCTGCTCCCTCGTTTCCTCTCATAGTTAAAAATACCATCTTGGAAATTTGGCGAGTCACAGTTTGTTCTTGCCCTTCCCCCTCAGCACCCCACCCCCAAGTCTTTGATCATGGTCAGAGCCAAGCGAACACCCCCACACCAGCACAGCGTTATCCCACCCCAACTGCTTCAGCGCCCTCCTGCCCGAGCGCCCGCCCGCCCGCCCGCCGAGCGCCCAGCGCCCGCCCTCCCGTCAGACTCAATGAAGGATTGCTGTCAAATCACTGGGAAAAAGAACGGAATAGAAATCGGAAAGCCGGGGCCTCGTAGCTCTTTGCTTCTAAGTGGTACTCTCACAAGATGTCCACGCACTATATATACAATGCTATTATTTTCTTAAAGTAGAAGAGACAACAGGCTCAAAATCAATCCGCCGAGCCGCTTTTCCAAGGATATGCAGACCCTCCTACCCAGAGTCACTCCTCCCCTGCTGCTTACTGAGGCACTGCAAAGTATTGTTGAAAAAAAAAACAAAAAAACCAAAAAAAAAAAAAACCCAACCTCAACCACAACGATCCAGCAGAAGGCATTTGGACAGTTGTTACTGACTTGTGACGGTACAGGCCCTGACAGGCCATCAGTTATGTGAGAATTACAGTCAGTGGAGACATTAAAAACCGTGCAACGGCTGGAGCTGAGAAACCGGGGAACTCTGCTCCATCTATTCCATTTAAAAGCCTGGCGTACAGCTTAGAAGGGGCTGTAGCTCTCAAGCAGGATGAGGAATGAATACAAAGAGCTTGTCCTGAAATTTCTTGTCTGCAGGCAAAAGGTTCTAGAGCCTTAGGTGATAAACATCTTTGTGTGTGTTGGGGGAATGGTATACACAAATGGACTTAACTAGGGAAGCTGTGTTTATTTAATCTTTGTTTTGTTTGGGGTTTTTGTTATTGTTTTTCAAGATAATAGGGTTTCTCTGTAGCCCCCTGGCTATACTGGAACTTCCTCTGAAGACTAGGCTGGCCTTGAATTCTGAGATTCATCTGCCTCTGCCTTCCAAGTCCTGGGATTAAAAGCATTAATTAATTAAAAGCACCACTGCCTGGCTTATTAAAAAAAAAAGTTTGAACCCAGAGCCTTGTATTTGCTAGGCAAAGTGTTCTACCACTGAGCTAAATTCCTAACCCCCAGTACAGCCAATATCATAGGTAGAGAGAATCTGTCCTTAAAATGGGGGCGGAGGCACTAGCTGATTTTCCTGGGTTTGATTCCTAGCACCACATGGTGACTGGACTGGCTAGTTTTACTCCAACTTGACACAAGCTAGAGACACCAGAGAGGACAGAACGCCAGTTTAGAAAACTCCCTTTAGGGCTGGTGAGATGGCTCAGTGGGTAAGAGCACCTGACTGCTCTTCAGAAGGTCCGAAGTTCAAATCCCAGCAACCACATGGTGGCCCACAACCACCCGTAATGAGATCTGATGCCCTCTTCTGATGTGTCTGAAGACAGCTATAATGTACTTACATATAATAAATAAATAAATCTTAAAAAAAAAGAAAGAAAACTCCCTTTATAAGCTTGGGGTGTTGGCAAATTTGTAGGGCATTTTCTTAACTACTGATTCATGTGAGAGGGCCCAGTCCACTGTAGATGGGGCCACCCTTGGGCAGGTAGTTCTGTTTGTTTGTTTTATTTTGTTTTTCCTGACAAGCTTTCTTTGGGTGTCCTGGAACTCACTATGTAGACCTGGCTGGCCTCAAACTCAGAGATCCACCTGCTTCTGCCTCCGGAGTGCTGGGATTAAAGGTATGTACTACAACACCTGGCTTAGTCCTGGGTTCTACAAGAAAGCAAGCTGAGCAAGCCATGAGGAGCAAGCCAGTAAGCCACTCCTCTCAATGGCCTCTCTCTGCATCATGAGGTTCCTGCCTCCAGGTCCTGTTTGAGTTCCTGTCCTGACTGCGTTCATCAATGATGAACAGTGATGTTGAAGCATAAGCCAAATAAACCCTTTCCTCTCAAAGCTGCTCATGGTCATGGTGGTTCCTCACAGCAACAGTAACCCTATCTAAAAAGACAGTGCTTACAAACATTTGTAACTTCAGTTCTATGAGATCTGACAGCCTCTTCTGGCTTCAAGGGTTCCAGGAATACATATGGTTCATAGACATACATGAAGACAAAACACCTATATATTTAAAATAAAATTATAACAGGGCTCCAGGCCTTAGGAGACCTCTAGACCTTAGCATAACTGAAGCCATGATGCAGGTACCATTCAGGCTGTAAAACTCAGCACACAGCCCCACCAGCCAAATGAGAACAAACACCTAATCCATCAAAGCCCTGGGAAGCCATCAAAGTTCTGGGAAAGTCTCTAAATGTACTAACCTTGCTGTTTTGCTTTGGTAGTTCCCATTCTGGCTAACTGTTCTTGTTAACTGAAGTATGTCAACCCAGGACATGTTTTGTTTTGGTTTTTGTGTGTGTGTGCCTAAAAGCTCACCATGAGAAAGATCTAGGGCTTTATTGGGATCCTGAACACCCATTGTAATTGCTGGCCAGCTAATAAAGACCACCTTCCTCCTCCTCTTCCTCCTCTTCTTCCTCCTCCTCTTCTTCTCCTTCTTCTCCTCCTCCTCTTCCTTCTTCTCCTTCTCTTCCTCCTCCTCCTCTTCTTCTTCCTTCCTCTCCTCCTCCTCTTCTTCTTTTCCTTCCTTCCTTTCTCTCCTCTTCTTCTTTTCCTTCCCTCCTTCCTTTCCTCCTCTTCCTCCTCCTCTTCCTCCTCTTTCTTCTTCTGTTTTTTTCAAGACAGGGTTTCTCTGTATAGCTCTGGCTGTCTTGGAACTCACTCTGTAGACCAGGCTGACCTCGAACTCAGAAATCTGCCTGCTAGTTTTTATTAGCTTTAGAATAGAGGGGAGGAAAATCTGGTCTTTCATGTTAAACAGGGAGAAATCCACCCCTCCCACTCCCCTTAAAAACCAATATGACAATCTCCTCATGAACAACATTCCCCTTTGGTCTAATGTTTTCCAAGTGTGTGTGTGTGTGTGTGTGTGTGTGTGTGTGTGTGTGTGTGTGTGTGTAGTATGTGCATATGCAGGTACCTGCAGAGGATAGAGGACCCCTCTGGAGTTGGAGTTACAGGAAATTGTGAGCTGCCTGATTTGGGTGGGTACTGGGAACTGATTTGGGTGGGTGCTGTATCTATATCTATATAAATATATGTTATATATTATATAAATACAAATATATATGTGTGTATGTGTGTGTATACTACATACACATACACACATATATCAGACCACTTCAGAATGACCTATAACCATTTCCTGTTGTCTATGAGGTTATGATTAAACAGCCAAAACCATGAGAAAATAATGATTGTAAATCACTATCACAAAGAAAGACTGGAGACTGGGTGGCTTAGCTACAACAGAAAATTCCTCATACTTCCGGGAAGTTCAAGGTTCGGGTGCTGGTGGACTTGTGGTCTGATGAGAACCTGTTTCTTCACTCACAGATGATGACTTTCTTATTGTGTTTTTCTTTTCTTTTTTTTTTTTTAGCATTTAAAAATGTAGACTTTAATAAGTGTACAGGTCAGCTAACCAAGATACATAACGTAGAAGATACAAGTGACCACCTGGAGTTTCTATACTTCATTCTGCTTACAGAATATTTATTAAGGTTGTTTAATGTATGACTTTTCATTTGACTTTGTGGAAGTCCTCAATTGCAAAGCGAATCCTTCTGCCTGGTGACAAGCAGAAGCCATGACGGTCACTCTGGACCCCCACACTGGATAAATTCCATTTCCTCTTGAGACATAGGTTTCCTTCTGTATTTCTGAGGTAATGATTTTATAATTTCTGCAGTGTCTGGTGGCCCCTGGCGCATCAGTAAATCCGGGGACGTACTTCCTTTAGAATGCTGTGAAATGACAGAGGAGTTGGGGGGAGGAGCGCAGCAGACCCCAAAGCTTCTGAGGCACTGAGTTTAGGTTTGTCTCTTCTGTTAGGGAACTTTATTAATGGAGCATGTGGCTTCACTACCTGCACGACCCTGGTGGTGGGAGCCATCTTGCTGCCCATCGTGACCCCGGAGCAGGAGCCTTATTGTGTTTTTCTAATAAGTCAAAGTTTAAAGGAAGCTCAACCCTCATCATTCATCAGGACGCTGATCTCATCCCCTAAACCTCTCTCTAATGTGGGTAGCTCTTCAACCTGTGAAGTACGGGGCGAGGACAGACGTATTCAGCTCCTTGCTTTGTGTGTGTAGAATGCAGGTGCAATTGTGTTTCTATACTGCGGAGGCCAGAGACAGATCTTCCTTTGCTGTGCTCTGCTTTGCTTTTTCAAGGTAAGGCCTCTCACTGACTATGGACTGAACCTTACTGATTCAGCTAAGTTTGATGGCCAGCAAACCCCAGTTATCTCTCTGCCTCTGCCTCCCTAATGTTCCATTCTGTCAGGCTTTATTCATGTGATTTTTAGTTTGTGTGGAGAACCAAAACCAATAGCATCCATGAAAATACATATAAGGCTGGATGAAGTGTAAACTTCTGGTTTCTTTGGAAAGCCAGTGATGTCAAATGATGTTTTGCTGGGGCACACAGGTGAAAGAATGTTCTGCTGAAGCAAAGACATGAAAGGATGCATGATGGAGGAATATAAATATGACCCCACACACAGTGGAAGCTAAGCATTGGTTTTGTTTGTTTCACCTTGCTCCTCTTCGCTAAAGACAAGCACGTATTTGTATGCCTTATATTGTATTGCTGAGCTCTGCTTGTAGTGATACCTTAGAGAGAAACTCGACAAAGAACTTCTTGTGAGGTTCCTGTGGTTTCTTGCCACTTCTAAGGCCTTGGGCAGGTTGGTGAGCCTTGCTGTTTCTTATGGATTGAGCTGCCCTTGTTGGTTCCTGTGTGGTGACTGCCAAGTGGAGTGGACTGCAGCTGCTGGTTCATGTGTGGTGTCTGCTGGCAGGACTGGACTGCAGCTGTTGATTCATATTTGGTGTTTGCTACAGGACTGAACTGCTGATATCCTGACAACAAAGATTGGACTCACCACCAAAGAACTATTTTTAAACAGGTCTACTTCCCCCATGTCTTCATAACTTTTCTCTTCCTCTACCTCTGGTGGATGGTGGGCTAGAGGAGAGGTTGAGAAAAATTTATGCCTATACCTGGGTGTGGTGGCATTTGCCTTTAATCCTAGCAATCAGAAGACAAAGGTAGAGGGTCTTGGTGAGTGCAAGGCTAGCCCAGTCTACATATCAAGTTTCAGTCCAGCCTGGGCTACATAGTGAGACTTGATCTGGGGCTAGAGAGATAGATCGGTGGTTAAGAGCACTTCCAGAGGATCTGAGTTCAGTTCCTAGCACCCATGGCAGGCAGTTTAGAACCACATGTAACTCCAGTTCTAAGGCATCTGACTCTCCCCAATTTCATGGGCCCCCACACACATGTGCCATGTACTCACACAGATGAAATAGTTTACTAGGAGTAGGGGCTAGCTCGTCTCAGTGGGAGGTCTCTATAGGGGAGCAGTCTCAGGCTGTACATATCTGGGAAGAGGAAGCTATGGCTAATAATAACTATATTAACTATATTATTATAACTATATTATTATTAGTTATTATTGATAACTATAATAACTATATTATTATTAGGTCAATTATTTATAACATAAATGCTCATATGTACTTGGATCAGAGGAAGGCTTTGTCATCTCTCTGTGCCTCACAAAATTTGCATTTCCATGGGACTGAGGCTGCACTGCACCTGGCTGCACTCATCTCAATAATATATATTCCTTCAGGGCTTCCTCTGCTCCCTACATTCTGCCTCTGCCTTTTTGGTCCTGAGCCAGCTCCCTGTGGATTAGATACAATCGTCTACACTGATGAGGGTGACTTCTCTGGTAATAGAAAACTCCACCACTCAACCGCAAAACCCAAAGCATCCCCCATCACAGCTGTGTCTTGGACCTCTAACCCTAAAGTTAATCTGTTCTGACCATTTAGCTAAGGAGACATACAAGTATAATTTCATCATGCAGAGGTTAGGGATTGCTGCATATGTTCATCCATCCACAGAGACATAGATCCTACCTCAAACAAAAAAAGGAAGGAAGAAACAAACAAACAAAGGAAGGAGCCATCAGACCGCTGATCTAAGAAATTAGCTTCCGGTGAGGAGGAAAAATATGTGTAAAAACAAAATTAAAAACCTATTCTTGCGCGTTGTGGCATCTCACCCCTGTGATCTTAGCAGCTAGGAGTCTGGGGTGAGGAGGACAGCTGCATTTTGAGACATCAGAGGAACATAGTGAGTTCTAGGGTGGCCTCGCCTGTAGAGTAAGACTGTCTCAAACCCAAATCCAAACAACCAAACAAAACCAATCACTCCACTGGGATATTTCATACACGGAGATAAGACCTAAGGGCACTGGCTGCTCTTCCAGAGGACCCACTTTCATTCCCACCATCCACATGGCAGCTCACAACTGTGAGTCTCGTTCCAGGGGATCTGACACCCTCACACAGACATACGTACAGTCAAAATATCAGTGCACATAAAATAAATAAATAAATCTAAGGAAGGGAAAAAGAAAAGCAAAAGTGCTCATAGACATATGATGTACATGATTGTGAACACGCATAAATGAGAGATAGGAAATGATGCTAAACTCAAATTTCACCAGAGGATACCAAAGTCTAATCAGACTTAAAAAAACCTCAGTGTCAAATAATAACACTAACATTGAGAAACTGCATTTATAGCTCATGTGTGGAGTTCTGGTCTGTCATGGCCAAGGGTTTGATTTCTTTTACCACAAAACCAAAACAAACGAGCTGGGCGTGGTGGCACACGCCTTTAATCCCAGCACTCGGGAGGCAGAGGCAGGCGGATTTCTGAGTTCGAGGCCTGCCTGGTCTACAAAGTGAGTTCCAGGACAGCCAGGGCTATATAGAGAAACCCTGTCTCGAAAAACCAAAAAAAAAAAAAAAAAAAAACCAAACAAACCAACCAACCAAACAAACAAACAAAAGGACCTGACTTTGAAGGTCCAAAATTTTTATCAGAGTTGGGTCATGCGCGGCTTTTTTTGTTTTGTTTTGTTTTGTTTTGTTTTTTGAGATAGGGTTTCTCTGTATAGTCATGGCTGTTGTGGAACTCACTCTGTAGACCAGGCTGGCCTCAGAAATTCGCCTGCCTCTGCCTGGGATTAAAGGCATGTGCCACCACTGCCTGGCCTATGTACCACTTTTATTTGGGTAGAATTAAGTGTGTAGATACTGTTGACATAAATGTTTTGCAATCTACATTTAATAAGGGTCCAACCTCTCCTCTAGCCCACCGGCAAAGGTAGTGGAAAAGAAAAGTTATTAGGATATGGGGGAAGTGGACCTGTTCAGCAATAGTTCTTTAGGGGTGAGCTCATCTTCTTAGGCAGCAGTTCAGTCCTGAGCAAACACCAAATAAGACTCAGCAGCTGCAGACCAGCCCTCTAGGCAGTCACCACACACGAACCAGCAGCTAGTCCTTTTGGCAAGCAGACACCAGGTACAAACCAGCAGCTGTAGTTCAATCTTGAAGGAACCACCAGGTTCACCAATCAGCAATAGAAGAGGCAAGCTGCTGTAGGAACCTCAAAAGCAGTTCTTGGGCAAGTTTCTCTCAATGGTGGCATCACCATGAGTTGGGCTCAACAACGCTATGTAAAGCATGTCATTGGTGAAAAATTGTGAGGTGGAGCAAACCAAAGCAATGCTCAGTGCTCATCTTCCACTGTCTGTGGGAGTCATAGTTACACTTCATCACAGCTCCTCCCACATGTTTGCGATATTAAAATATCCTTTCGCCCATGTCTGCTTCAGGAAACAGCCTTTCACTTGTCTGCTTTAGCAAGGCATCCCTTCACCTGCGTGCCCCAGCAAAACATCATTTGGCATAAACAACTTTCCAAAGAAACTAGGAGCTTCCACTTCAGGATACATTTGTGCACATTTGATGGTTTCAATGCTGCAGGGATTCTCTATTTTTTTTTTTAAATTAAAAAAAGGACACGAAAATTTGAGAGGTGGCTCAGCAGCATTTAAGAGCACACACTGCTCTTGCAGAGGACCTGAGTTTGGTCCTTGGCACCTGAATTTTGTGTGTGTGTGCATGCGTGCATGCGTGCATGCGTGTGTGTGTGTGTGTGGGGGTACTTAAAGTGGAAACTTGAGGGTTCTTTGGAAGGTCAGTTGTGTTGGATGGTGTTTTGTTGGGGCAAACACGTGAAGGAGTGCTCTCCTGAAGCGGACACAGGTGAAAGGATGTTTCCCTAAGGCAGATTGTGAAGGAACATCTCACTGAAGCAAGCACGGTAAAAGGATGTTCTGCTCAAGCAAGCACATGAAAGGACATGTGATGAAGGATTCTTCGATAACAACACACATGCATTAGTTTGCTTTCTATTGTGTAGTTGAGCTACATTTGTCAGGACTCCAGAGAAAGAAACGAACCAAAAAACTTCTGCTAGTGTGTCAGCCAGCGGCTTGCCGCTTCCTGGGACTCAGGCTGATTGGCAGAGTGATGTCAGCTGATACAGACTTAAGTGAAGTTTTGCTAAGACAGACTCACATGCCGAGGCAAGATACATGGTGAGGCAAGACCCATGGAGGACATGTGATGTTTGGAGAAAGTATTAATAGGACTCAATGCACTATGAGAGAGGCTTGCTTGTAGAGCTAGCTCTGCAATGCTTTTTGGTCTTGAGTCTTTGCCGATCTTTGCTTCACTGAAAGAGGCATGACAAAGAACTTCTCCTGGTGTTCCTCTTGGTCCTGGTTCCTCCTGCTGACTTGTGCCTGGCTGTCTCTGCTGCTAGGTTGTACCACCACTGCTGTTTGCTATCCCAAATCTACCAGACAGGATTTTTGGTATACTTATGAAGTATTTGTGAATGGATTGAGCTGCTGCTACAGACCTGTGAACTAAACTGTTGATTTCCTGACAGCGCTGATTGGATTTGCTTCAAAGAACACTTTCTGGCCGGGCGTGGTGGCGCACGCCTTTAATCCCAGCACTCGGGAGGCAGAGGCAGGCGGATTTCTGAGTTCGAGGCCAGCCTGGTCTACAAAGTGAGTGCCAGGACAGCCAGGGCTACACAGAGAAACCCTGTCTCGAAAAAAACAAAAAAAACAAAACAAAGAACACTTTCTGAACAGGTCCACTTCCCCCATAGCTTTACTTCTCCCCTGTCTCTGGTGGGTGTTGGGCCAGAAGGGAGGTTAAAGCGTTTAAGAACCATTATTAAAAGCAAGCTTTGAAAACATTAAAATTACAGGTATTCACAGCTACTCCTGCATCAGGGGATTTTTTTTTCAATTTTTAAAATTTTTCAATTTTTTATTAGATATTTTCTTCATTTACATTTCAAATGCTACCCGAAAGTCCCCTATTCCCTTCCCCGGTGTCAGGGGATTTGACACCCTCTTTTAGCCTCTGTGGGCAACAGATTCATATGCACTCCCTATATACACATATCCACACTCATACTTAGACATATACATATGGATACATAGATACACGTGTGCACACGCTAACACACACACACACACACACACACAAACACACAGTTAAAAATAAAAGTGAAAGGCAGGGTTATGGTAGAACATGCCTTTCATTTCAGTACTTGGGAGGCAGAGTCAAATCTTTGTGAGTTCAAAACCAAGCCTGGTCTAGGTATTGAGTTACAGGCCACATATATAGCGAGACCCTGTCTCAAATACCCAAAATAAGCCAGGCAGGGTAGCACATGCCTTTAGTCCCAGTGCTTCGGAGTTAGAGGCAGGCAGATCTGTTCCAGGACAGGCAGGGTTATACAGAGAAACTCTGTCTTGAAAAACAAACAAACAAACAAACAAACAAATGAACAAACAATTGAAACAATTAAATTATAACCATACATGTAAAAAAGGTAACTGACATGTAAAATGGTCATTGCTGTTCAAAACCTGGGACAGCAGGAACTACTTCCTTTGTAACCCTGGTAACAAGCAGAGCAGGAGGCTTTGAATCAACACGTTGGAAGAGATGGATGAAGGTTCGAAAATAGCAATAGGCCAAGCGTGAACAGGTCAGGCAGGGGTCAGGAACTCTGCAAGATTCAAGGGTCACAAAGTCTAAGGTGAAGGGAAGTCAGCTGTGGCAGGGACTTGCTGAGATCTGCCTGAGGATCAAAGTACTGCCCCTTTTCTCCCACTGCCCTATGCCCAGGGCTCAATGTGGGTTCAGAACCCAAAGGAGAGAGCAGTATGCTTTTGAGTCAGACAGATAACGGGAGTATCATTTTCCCAGGGTTTCCTCTCTCTTACTGAGTGCTAGGTCTGGATTTATAGGTACCCAATCTCATACAATGATATTAAAGAGTAACTGCTGTGTTTACCAGACCGTCTGGCAGTTTTCCAATTAATTTCATTCCAAATAGTGGAATTATTACATTAACAACATTAGGTGCACATTACATTCATTTGGTTGAGTTAAAAAAAAAAATACTGGTGCCAATGCCCTTCACTAATTAAGTTCTTCAGTTGGTCTGAGGTCTAAGCATTGATAGGTTTTAAAAGTTTTCCAGCTGATCCTGTAAAGCCAAGGCACGAGGTGGGACTTGAACCCACAATCTCAGAACTGTAAAAACAAGACACAAATTCACAAACCAAGACACAAATTCAGCGGTGCCACACTTAGACAACATGTAAGACGCACAAAAACAAACGTACCTCCAAGGGGTCTTTCGAGGTTCCTGGGTGTCACGCAGATCTCGGTGGGACCTCCAAATGAAAGAACCTAGTGGGGAAACCCCCACTCAACTCCTGATTCAGCGTGCACCCAAGAATCACAACAAGCAGACCGTCTTGATGTAAAAATATGAGGTAGTTTAATGGCGGAGCTCCGGGTCGAAATGTATCTCATGCAGGAGACAGTGGATTCGACCACAAGGCTTGGAAGCTAGGGGTTTTTATAGAAAAGGGTCTGGGGCTGGGGGAGGAATTGGCGTGGTTTCACATGATTGGTTCATTTAAACATCAGCAGCCTGTTAACATTTAACTTAGGTCAGAAGGGCGGGAGATAGGGAGGCACGGGCCAGTCCAGCATGTCATTCTCTTTATCTTTATGGCTAAGCAGCCTCAGGAATGTCTTAATGATGGGTGCCACACTTAGACTGCCCAGGCACCTGGCCTGTTCTGCTATGTTCTCAGCCCCAGGTTTCAAAGCTCACAAACAACTCTTTGGGCTATTTGACATAAATTACACGAATCACAGGTCTCAAGTTTTATTTTCTTTCAATCCTAGGAAGTAGCCACATGGTTGAAACCAGTGATTTAAAACATTTGGAAAAGTTTTAATTAACTAATTTTTTATTTTTGAGACATGGTCTTATGTAGCCCAGGCTAGCTCGGAACTTCTTTTTTTTAATTTTTTAATTTTTATTACGTATTTTCCTCAATTACATTTCCAATGCTATCTCAAAAGTCCCCCATACCCTCCCCCCACCCCTGCTCCCCTACCCACCCATTCCCACTTTTTGGCCCTGGCGTTCCCCTGTACTGGGGCATATAAAGTTTGCATGTCCAATGGGCCTCTCTTTCCAGTGATGGCCTACTAGGCCATCTTTTGATACATATGCAGCTAGAGTCATAGCTTGGAACTTCTGACCCTCTTTGCCTTTACCCCCTAAGTGTTGGGGTTTTGAGCATGCACCATCATGACTGGCTTAGTCTATTTTAAACAGGCTTGTTTAATGTGATTTTTAAATAAATAATGAAATCATTTTTAAGACATACTGTCTTCAAAGAATGTTCTCACTACTCGTGTTTGCTGAAGAAAGTCAACATATGCCTGGATTCAACAATTAATCTGCAGTTGATTTAATTTTCTAAGTTTCTATTGAAACTTTTTACTGTCATTACCTGCCTTAGGGTTTCACTACTACATGGTGAGCAGACACCATGACCAAGGCAAGTCTTATAAAGAAGAGCATTTACTTGGGGCTGGCTTACAGGTTCAGAGGTTTAGTTCATTATCATCCAGGCAGGCATGGTGCAGGCAGAGCTGAGAGTTCTGCATCTTCATCTGAAGGCTGCTAGTGGAAGACTGGCTTCCAGGCAGCTAGGACTAGGGTATTAAAGCCCACACCCACAGTGACACATCTAGTACAACAGAGCCACACCTTCTAATAGTGCCACTCCCTGGGCTGAGCACATACAAAACATCACATAACCTTTGCCCAAATCACATCGTATTTGATAGAGTAGCCACCACTCTTACGGTGGGTTGTCTGGAGCAGCCACCAGACACTGAGCTTAGGGAGAAAGATCCCAGGACGTCTTGTGGTCATGAGACATTGGATGGGCTGTGGAAATTCAGCAGTGAGAGTAGTATGATCAGTAATAAGAGCTCCTCCCTGTTTTTGGAGACCTCTCAATTTCATTTGAGCAAAAGGTTAAAAGTATCACATCCTTTGTGGTATCTTAGGCTTTTAAAGAAAAACAACAACAAAAACCACCAGCACCAGCAGCACCACCACCAGCAGCAGCACCAGCAGCACCACCACCACCAGCTCCAACAGCACCACCACCAGCAGCAGCACCAGCAGCACCACCACCAGCTCCAACAGCACCACCACCAGCAGCACCACCACCAGCTCCAACAGCACCACCACCAGCAGCACCACCACCAGCAGCAGCACCAGCAGCACCAGCAGCACCAGCAGCACCAGCAGCACCAGCACCAGCTCCAACAGCACCACCACCAGCAGCAGCACCAGCAGCACCAGCACCACCAGCACCAGTAGCACCAGCACCACCACCAGCACCACCACCACCAGCAGCACCAGCAGCACCAGCAGCACCAGCAGCACCACCAGCACCACCACCACCAGCAGCACCAGCAGCACCAGCAGCACCAGCAGCACCAGCACCAACACCACCAGCACCAGCACCACCAGCACCACCAGCACCACCAGCACCAGCACCATTTACTTTATATTTATGAGCCTCTGCACTACACACATACAGGAACAGAGGTCAGAAGAAGCGTCCAATCACAGTTGGTTGTGAGCTACCCTGGAGGTGCTGGGAACTGAGCCGAGGTCCTCTGCAAAAGTAGCAAAGTACTCTTGACCCACCCAGCCTCTCTCCAGCCCTTAGGCCTCTTTTTTTAAAAAAAAGATTGCTTTAAAGGAAGGCAGGAACATACAGAATTGGGAGCCTAAGAGTGTAATAAAGGTCACAAATTCAACCAATAGAGACTAAAATTGTCCCAAGATCACACACAACAAGACAGACCCAAAGTCTGGAGACTGGGAGATAGGTCTAGAATTGGAAGCTTTTTCTCTAAATCTTTCTGGTTCAGACTGACACCTGGCCATTTTACCATCTCTGAGTGACGCCCCTTTTACTGACTTCCTGTGGGCCGGCTTCTCAGACTTTGCTGTACCTTCTCCTCACTAGCCCAGCTAACTCTAAGTGTGTATTCTGTGGAGACACATCTCCACTAATGTGCATTTACTAAATGATTACTGGTGTCCAGGTTCTAATAGGAAACGCCAAAACAGAGCGGCCTCTGCTCAGCCGAGTGCCAACTTGGTAGAACCCTGGAGACAACCATGGCTGTACTTCTGGGCTTGGTTTGGTCTTCGCTCAGACTAGGGGTAAATGTACTCTGAGAAGGAAGGAATGTCAGGTGGATTCGGGGACTTGACCAGACTTTTCTAGGAGCTAATGGAAGGAATGAAGGACCGGCTTGCACATCAGGGAAAGATCAAGAAATGGCTGCATAAAGGGCGTCGAGCCAGTATAACCAGATTTAGGCTCCGGGTCTGCCTGAGGTCGCAGCTGGTAAGAAGGCCGGCGAGTGGGAGAGGCAGAGGAGTGGAGGCTATAGACAGAGAGGGAGGAACTGAAAGAGGCGCGGCGAGAGCTGAAAGGAGAAAGAGGATTGAGACACAGGCTGGGAGAGGGCTGAGCCAGACACTCGTGGGCGGGACCAGGGCGGGGCCTAGGAGGGCTTTCGGAGAACTACAGAGGGAGGCGGAGTCGGACGGTCGGAGGAGGAGCCTGAGCAAGGGCGGAGCCTAAGGCAGAGGGGAGGAACTATAGGAGGGAAAGTTGCACGCCGAGGGGAGGAACCTGGGAGGAGGCGGAGTCTAGAGGGAGCCAGGATGAACTGTAGGAGGTGGAGTCTCAGGGTAGGGGGCGGGGCCTAGGTACAGGAGTTGTGGGGGGAGGGGGGAAAGGCCTCCCGGGCCTCGGCCGCCCAAGCGTGTTCTTGGCCCGCGGGTCAGGCCCCCGAGTGCTTCCCTACTCTGTTCTTCCGTGGGGTGGGTCCTCGGAGTCTCCTTGAGGCACGGACTCTGGTGGTGGCGGTGGAGGAGGACTCCAGCATCGCTCCAGGGCGGGCCGCTGCCGTGCCTGGGCCGGGGGACCGCCGCCTCCCTGAGCGCGTGGGGCCGGCATGGAGCTCTTTCAGGCCAAGGACCACTACATCCTGCAGCAGGGCGAGCGTGCCCTGTGGTGCAGCCGGCGCGACGGCGGCCTGCAGCTCCGACCGGGTGAGGCGCGCGGCGCGGGCTGGGTGGGGCGCGCGGGCCAGCCGGAGCGCGGGGGGCGCGGCCCGGCCCCTCCGGACCAGGGATCGCGAGGCTGGGCGGGACGCCTGGGGATGTCAGCGCTAGTCCTGAGGGGAGCGGCCGCCGCTTCGGGGAGTCCTCCTGCCTCGGGGAGGCGGGGAAGGCCGGTCACCCCCTTTAGTGCACCTCCTCCAGTATCTGGGGCCTGGGGTGCGGGGATAGGGTCCCTTATGAACCCCTCGTAGGCCTCCACCTGCAGCGTCTTCTCACGGTCCAGCGTGGGAAGTTCTGGGTTCCAGTCCCATCAGTTCAGTGGAACCTTCTGCGGGACGCTCCTTGTTGACATCCTTGAGTTGTTCCCGGTGACTTATTAAAGAGTGACTTCAGGACGGTTACCTCACAGGACTTGATCGAAAACTAGTGTCTGAATTGCCATTTTCGAGAAGAAGTCGTGTTGGATGTCTGTCACACACAGTTAGGAGAGGTCAAAGTCTCCAGCCATCAGTTTGCTTTAGAAAACTTTGTTTGCAGTTAGTTGGCTTAAACAGCAGCTCCTGTTCTCAGACAGCTGCGGTCAGTTATCGCTCTGAGGAGTTTGGGCAGCTTCTACTTAGTTCCCCAGTGCTTTTTTTCTTCATTGGTCAACATTTTTTTTTTTTTTTTTACTTTAGGAAAAGTGAGACTGGAACTCTTGAACGAGCCACGGCATTGGACGTTTTCCTGCGTTCCTTGAGTAAATCCAGTAGAATAACTTCAAGGGAGCTTTTTAGTCATCTTGTTACCTCTTATGGGATGGCTTCTGAGGACAGGTCCTTTAGTGGCTTAGTGCCAATCCCCACAGCAGCCTGAAGGAGTAGGGTCAGGATCTTCTTTCTCAAGTGAGGAGAGAAGTGTGAGATCCCAGAGAGTGGAGTGGTTTGGTGACACTTTTCAGCAGTGTCCATTGTGTCCTTACGGAGACCTGCAAAGTTACTCTGCAAGAGCGGTGAAGAACAACTTTTTTCTTCTTCAGAAATATGGCTCTGGTTGTATTTTCTTGCCGCTGTGTTTTATTTCCTCTTTTCAGAATGGAGGCACTACCGTGGCCACAGTAAGACTTTTGGTGACCTTGGAATAGATGATGGGCCTCTTTATCCTAATCCGACCATTTTCCTAGCCTGCCACCCTCGTGAGGCGTAAAGCAGGGGGGAATTTGGCTGTAAAAGTCCCACGGGCCAAATTCCTGGCAGCTGGAATGCATAAATGGAGGGAGCTTGGAGTCCTTCTCAGCTCATCAGACAGGACTTTTCATATCCGCAGGTCAGTTTCCTCAAGCAGAAAGCTTAGCCGGGCCTTTCCTGGAGCTAGCTATGAGGTTTGGGCTGCCTTTGTTTGTCCAAAGTTCGTATCAGAGAGCAAATGTAAAACTTTTCGCCATTATCAAAAGTTTGGTATAGCTTCTCAGTTCAGTTTATCTCATTTCGTAGATACATATCCCATCACCCACATACGTAGGTAGCGCCTAGAGGAAGGCAGAGGCCATCGTAGTTCAGATTTAACAGGCCATTGCAAGCCTTAGATGTTCAAGCTGAGTACATGAAGTATCCTGTAATTATTGAATAGTTTAACCTATCCAGTATTTAAGATCCCAAGTACAGCTATTTTAGTAATATTTAATTGATCTGAATGCTGTTTAGGTCTTTTTTTTTAATTTATACAGAGTTATTTCAAATTCTCTTTATTGAACATTGTCTTCTCTTTGTGGTGAGTGTTGCTGTTGTTTGAAGTGACAGAGTTAAAATCTTTAGTTTTTTTTTCATCTTGGTTATTCAAGAGCCGAATAGACTTCTGACCAAGTTTATTTTGTTTTGCTTTTGTTTTTGTATTACAAGTGGTGTTATAGGACCAACCAGTGCTGGGATTGTGATTTTTACACACTGAATGACCAGAAACAGGAAGTTTTCTTTTTCCTGGAGATAATCAGGGAAAAAAAAGTGATAATGATATTTAAGGTTAAAATAACCACTTCTGTAGCTTGGAATCCCTGTGACTTTCTGTCCCCCTCCTGCCTACTTCACTCTGTAAGACTCATATTCAAGGCCGTCTGCCCTGGGCTAGTCTGGCCCTCATCCATGGGGCAGTTATTGGTCACATTTATTTTCTTTCTTGACATTTTGTGTACTTTGTACACATTGCGGTTATAACCCTCCCTATATATTATGTGGTGATAGTTTGTGTCTTCTCCAGTGGACACAGGACTCCTCAGCACAAGCCTTGCTTTACTAATTCTGGTGTCTCTGGGCTAAAGCGTGTTTGATACAGAACATACTTCATGATTGAGTTAACCTGAATTAAATATAACACTAAGTTTCCTCACACTTAAATTATTGCTGTGAAAAAAAAAAAGATGATTTAGGCCCAATTTTGATGTCTCCCCCCCCCCTTTCCCATCTTGCTGTGTAGCCTAGGCTAGCCTAAAACTGACTGTAGCTGGTCTCAAATTCAACAATACTCTTGCCTCTACCTCCTCCTCAGTTTTGGGATTACAGGTGTGACCTATACCACCTAGCTGAATCACTCTTTTTAAGGGATTTATTCAGGCAAGAGTGGAGGTGACCAAGCCAGGCAGTGGTGGCACATGCCTTTAATCCCAGCACTTGGGAGGCAAAGGCAGGCAGATTTCTGAGTTCTAGGTCAGCCTGGTTTATAGAGTGAGTTCCAGGACAGCCAGGGATATACAGAGAAACCCTGCCTCGAAAAATAAAACAAAAAACAAAACAAAACAAAAAAAAGAGTGGTAGTGACCACCTTGAATCCCAACACTCAAGAGGCAGAGGCAGGTAGGTCTCTTGTGAGTTTGAGGCCAGCCTAATCTACATAACGGAATTTGGGACAGCCAGAGCTACATAATTGAGAGGTTCTGTCTCAAAACAGAACAAAAAAACCCAAAAATTTATTTAATAGGGTGGAGAATCAACAGTTCAAGAAATGTGAGAATTTACACTTGTATTTTTTTCCTCTGATACACCAGCATCTGCTCCCCCACCCATGGGTGTGTGAGTGTGTGTGTGTGTGTGAGAGTGTGTGTATGTGAGATAGGATTCCTTATTTTTTGACAATATTAATTTTTTTAAATAGTATAAATATTTGTTTTTATTTTCCTAACAGTGGTGAGTAGTCTGTTATATTTTTGTAAAGCATTGATTTTTACTTATTTTTAGATGCTTATCACAATTGCAAGTTAAGAAACACCAGAAAAAAAGTATTTAGCTTGTTTTAACTTCTCTCAGGAAAGTGATCGTATGCTGTGTACTCTCCAGAGAGTAGAATTTAACTGACACTAAGAGAGTCAGACACTAGGAATTATAGTTTAACCGAAAGGAAACCGGGAGAAGGAAAAAAGGGAGTTGAAGAAGGGCAGGGTAATGTGACATGTGTGATGTTGGTGTAGAAAAGAGGTTCTGGGAGGTGGGCTAAGAGAAGAACGGGGCATGGTGGGAATGAGGGGGGAGGGGAAGGGAAGACCAGAGGTATGGTGGGGATGAGGAGGGAGAGAAAGCAACAGAAAATGTAAAAAAAAAAACAACCCAAAAAACAAAAACCAACAAAAAACAAAATACTGTGTGTGTTAATTGAAAAATAAATATATATTTTAAGAGGATTGTAGTTTAACAAATTAAAAAAGAATATAATACAATATATTTTGGGGAGTAGCTATGCAGTCTTTTCCATTTTAGAACTTCTTCCAGTCTTCAGCTTTGTGTGAAGGGGCAGTGTTATGTAATTTATTCTGAGACTGAGTGACCATGAACGATCTCAGATCACGTGCTGTACACACAGCATTTATAAGCATATAGTCTGTGTGTAGCAAAATGAACCTTTAAATGGTGACTAGCAGTGGACATTTGTTTTTCTTTTCTTTTCTTTTCTTTTCTTTTCTTTTCTTTTCTTTCTTTCTTTTCCCGAGGGACTACTAGTTATCAGAATCCACACAAAGTTTTCTTGCTCCTCTTACAGTTTTGACAATCAAATTATTGTATTTTTATTTTGGGGGGGAAGGGGCATGTATACACATGTTGCTTTGTACTTGTGGAGATCTGAGGGCAACTTGTGGGCCCATTTGGTTCTTCCACTTTGCGGATCCTCAGGCTCAGGCTCAGGCTTAGCAGAAATCCCCTCACCCAATAACCTTACCATTGTGACAGCCTGAAGTTAGTTTTCACTGTCAAATTAACCCAACTTTAAAATGAGAGATTATTATGGAATTGAAATCTACATGGAATATGTATTTCTTGAGAAATATATATTGAAATACATATATTCTTTTTACATTGTGTGAAACTCTATTTAGTTTGCTTACTATTTTGTGTTCTGTCATTTTACTTAAAAACAAAACAAAACAACTAACTTTTTTTTAAAGACAGTATCTCATTTAGCTCAGGCTGGCCCTGAATTCCTCCTAATCCTCCTGCCTCAGTTTCCTGAGTGCCAGGATTATAGGCATAAACCACCATGCCTGGCATCCTAGTCATTTATATTATTGTTGTAACCAGGTTTACTAGTGTCTTTAGTCTTTAATTTCTTTTTAAAAGACACTGGATTTATATTCTGTACTATTTCTGTTACCCTATGTAGTCTAATGTTAATAAGGTGGGAGTTGGGCTCACTAGCTTGTCTTTTGCATCTTCACCCAAGATTAATACCAGCTTACAATAACAGCCTTTTACCTGTGGAGCATTTTCTGAGTTCTGTGTTCTGATGGACTATATATCTCATTCAGTTTCTTCTCGCAGTAAAACTCTGAGGATAGATTTGTTACTAGTCTATGATTGTAGATGAGGACGTTGAAGCATAGAGGAATAATTTGTCCAAATTCTTGGAGAAAGAGAGCCAAGGCGCCTAGTCCAGTGTATGCCTTCAAAGCCACATTCTTCAGCACTGACGTTGTTGTTTTATAATGTCTCTCTACCTTGTTGACTACAAGGTTGTAAGGTTTATATTTGATAGGCACCTCCATCGCTGTGATGTAACCTATAGGGGAATAAGAAGCCCCTCACATGTCAAAGCCCGCACACTAAGGAAAAAGGTCACGGGCTGATAGTAGGGGCTTCTCATTTGCTTTTGTCCCTGTGCCTGCCTTACCTCATTTCCTGCAAAATTAGTTTATGTAGCTATAAGAAACTCCATGATGTTGTTATGTAATAGCCTTTCCAGCCAGTGCCAGTGTTTCAGGTTTCTCTTGGGTTTTTAGAGCGTTTGCAGTAGAAGAAGGGGATAGATCATGGGACAGATCTTTGAGGAGACATTGATATACACTGGGTAGGAACTTAGGATGGGCAACGTGAAACCTCTCTTAGGCTAGCTTTGCAGGAATCCTAGATCCAGTTTCAGGGCAACCTTTTAGAGTACACAGAGCAGAGATAGAGTTGGAAGGGGAAGGAACAACCTTTAAAGCTGGAGGAATTTTTGCTTTTAATCCCTGATTCCTAGATACTTGTATTCTGACTTGGTTCTAGGAGAGTATCATCAAGCCAGGACACTGAGGAAGGAGTGGCCAGAGAGAAAAGACTGGCACAGGGTAGAGCTGCCAGGTGGCAGACCTCGGTGACCTCGGTGTGGTCCTTCAGGAATCTGGCTGCATTATGCTCTCCAAGAAGCCCGGCATCATGGGCCTCCCAGCTAGCACAGCTCTCACATGGAAGGAGAATGCACTTGTGTATAGATTGCTAGTATATGTCCCTCATAAGGTATCTGCTGGAGTCATATTGAAATAACTATCGTCCCTGTTCACCTTGTATAGTTTGAGCATCAAAGGGCTTGTTGGGAGGATTAAATAGAGACTAGAACATTGGTCCTGTGCTCATTTCTCATTGAGGGGGGTGTGTGTGGGGGGTCCAGCTTGGAAAGTTGTGAAGTTCTGTAGATCTGTTTTCTTTTTAAATGACATTAAGTGGGACACACAGACGCTTTATTGTTCCCTGGCCCTGGCCTTTCTGCCACAAAGGTTGCTTTCGCTGATTTTGATCTTGGACTTAATGATGGAGTAGGCTCTTGTCTTTGGACACAGACACTAGACTATTGGAAAATCAAGCCAGTCCTCCTGTACTGTTGATTCAGTATGTGCTCATTTTGGTGTGGCTTTATGGGGATTTAAGTGTGTTAGGCCTTTACAGCCTGTGTTGCTATCTCTGTGTGTCTATTTATATAGATTGTTCTTTTCCTGTTCAAATGTTTTAAAACATAACTCTTTAAAGTCTAGCCTTGTTTATACAAGCCTGGGAGGTAACAGTGATATCACAGAGCCTTTGATAAATCATGACTTGTTAGCTGATCTCAGTTGTGATCATGTGTCAGTGGCCGTAAGTGAACTGAGAACCCTTGAACCAAAGGCTGTTGATCAAAATAGGGGAAATGTTATTTCTAGTTGGTAGTGATATATAAGTGATAATGTATAACTAGTGTTTTAAAAGTGAGGCAAAATGTTGAGCATCCAGCATTATAGTACTCAAAACACACAGGCAGTGTTAATTCAGTTGCATGCTTTGTAGGATGACTCATTTTGCAGATGACCCTTAAGGGAACTGTGTCCATTCATTAAAAAAAAAAAAAATCCTGCCATTATTTTCCTTGGTAAAGCTAGTTGAGAAACACAGGTGGATTTTAGGTCCCTTGGAATGTTTTCTCTTAAATTATTTTCACATGTCTTAAACCTAGAATTTGGAAGGTGGAAGCAGGAAGGTTAGAAGTCAAGACTATTGTCAGCCACATGAAACCCTATCTGAAAAACACGAGGATGTGGGGAGGAGTGGAGGGTGAATATGGTGAAAATACATCTTATTAAATTCTCAAAGAATTATATATAAAAATTATGTCATATATATAAACATTATATTATATTAAGACAGGTGTGGTACATACACCTTGAATCCTGGTACTTGAGAGGCAGAGGCAAGCAGATCTCTGTGAATTCCAGGCCAGCCAGCAAGAGCTACTTAGTGAGACCCTGTCTTTCATACACATACATACACATATGTGTGAGATATTAAAAAAAAAAGCAGCAAATTCCAAAAACTTATTTTAATTTCATGTTCTTTCAAATTTACTCTTACATTTCCTTAACTTAATGGTAAGATATATCAAGATATACTAGTTTGTTTACCGAATCTTATTCTTTCCAGACATCTTTTTACCTTTTAAAAGTAACATGGACCGGGCGTGGTGGCCTTTAATCCCAGCACTTGGGAAGCAGAGGCAGGAGGATTTCTGAGTTCGAGGCCAGCCTGGTCTACAGAGTGAGTTCCAGGACAGCCAGGGCTGCACAGAGAAACCCTGTCTCGAAGAACACCCCCCCCCCCCCAAAAAAAAAGTAAAAGTAATATAGACGTTTAAGTTTTATAATTTATGTAACACTAATATATCTCACTAGATAACTTTAACATCTGACTGTAATATACTGTAATGTTAAACGTGTGTGTGTGTGCGTGTGTGAGAGAGAGAGTGTGTGAGAGAGAGAGTATGTGTTAGTATAAGATTCCTGATGGTTCACATCATCATGACTTTTATGCCAGATACAAACATTCTTCTCCCTATGCTGAGCCCAAGGCACCTGTCTTTGCTAGGAAGGTTGTGGTGGGCACACTGAAGAGTTTCTGAGGATGGTTGGTGGTGGGTGTGTTAGCCTGCCTTCTTGGACTCATTTCTAGAGCTGTGGCATTTCCCCTTGTAACTTTCTTTTTTTTTTTTTTTTTTGTTTTTTGAGACAGGGTTTCTCTGTATAGCCCTGGCTGTCCTGGAACTCACTTTGTAGACCAGGCTGGCCTCGAACTCAGAAATCCGCCTGCCTCTGCCTCCCGAGTGCTGGGATTAAAGGCCCCTTGTAACTTTCAAGTCCTTTCATTTCTTGAAGAAGCCCTCTCCCATTTAATTTAGCATTTTTTATACACACACACACACCTACACTATATATATGTATATGTATACACACATACACACACACACACACACACACACACACACACACACATATATATATATATATATATATATATATATATATATTCATTCTTCTGAATTACGTGTGATGTCATTTAGTCTTTTTAAAGTGTTGCTTAGGGCCTGGAGATGTATATAACTCAGTTGGTAGAATTCATACCTAGCATGCACAAAACTGGGTGCTATCCTTAGTACTGCATAAAACCCAGTATAAAATGGTGGTGCAAACCTGTAAGCCTAGAATTTGGGAGGTAGGGGGCAGGAAGATCAGGAGTTCAAGGTCATCCTCTGATACTTAGGGGTTTGAGGCTCCTGCGTGTGGCAGGAGAACCAGTCTCAAACTAAACAGAAGTGTGTACTGATTGGAGGCTGTCTACCCAGTCTGTGCCAAAGTAGGAAGATGAGTCGGTGTGCTACCAGACCAGCAGGATGTGTGGGCTTGCGCGGGAGACACACAGGGTTCTAGAGACGGATACTAGCATAGAGCCTTAGCACATAGTTATATGCAAGATTTGATCTGAGTTTTTTGTTTTGACATAGGGCCTCCTATGCCCTAGCTGTCCTTGAACTCAGTGAGTACCAGGGGACAACACTGCCTCTGGTTCCCTTTCCAGCCCTCCCAGTGCTGGGGCTAGTGGAAATGGAGTGCTGAGAACACCTTGCCTGGCTCATTAATTTGGGTCTTGAGGTTTGAGGTCTAAGTGGTTCCTACCCCATCCCCTGGGAGAATCTGTTTTCTTCCTAATAAAATGGGAAGAAGTTCTTTGGTTTAATTCTACGAAGTTCCTTCACCTGTAAATTCCCAGTGGTCATATCACCTTATAAAAGTGAAAAGGCCTTTGGAAGGTACCCTGAGCTTTGGGGGTTTTATCTTATCAAAAATAATACCTTTTTTTTTTTGTCTTTGTTTTTCTTATGATAGGCTCTCATTATGTAGCCCTGCCTGGCCTGAAACTTCCTATGAAGACTGGCTGGTCTTTGACTCACAGAAATCTGCCTTCCAAGTGCTGGGTCAAAGGTGTGTGCCACCCAGTCCAGCTGAACTAATGCTTTTTATGTACAATTCCTTCATTCTAACAGGATATCAGAGAAGACAGGGAGTTTATGAGAACAGAATAGGATGTCACTGGCCAGACTGTAAGATGGGGTACTGCTTATCCACTCCCTGGTCTTGTCTTGTCTTGTCTTGTCTTGTCTTGTCTTGTCTTGTCTTGTCTTGTCTTGTCTTCTCTTCTCTTCTCTTCTCTTCTCTTCTCTTCATTTATTTATTTATATCTGGAAGCAGTTGTTCGTCTGAGGCCAGGTGAAACATCGAATCCAAGACAATAATGATGGGTTTGAAGGCAGAGCTTTTGTGAGGGCCCACAGTATACACTATACACACAATCCTAGAACAAGATACAAAAGAGTAAATTACTTTTAAATAAAGTTTTTAGAAAAAAATATGTAATTATTTAAAAACCAGCTGAGAGAAAGGTTGCATCTATTTACTGTTAGAAGTGTAGCTAGCTTTATGCATCTTTTTTAATAGCTCTGTTTAAAAATGAGGGGAGGGAAATACCAGTGTCCATCTGTGTTGACCTCTCAGGACCCTCCTCCTCCTCTACCCCTTCCCTCTCTCTCTCTCTCCCCTCTTCCCCCTCCCTCCCTCCAACTGGCCTTGAGCTCACCATGTAGACAAGAATAACTTTGGCTTTTGATAACTCGTCTACACCTCCTGAGTACTGGAGTAACAGAAGTACTTCACCCGTTTTGGTTTATGTAGCACTGAATATTGAACCCTGGGCCTTGTGGGTGCTAGGCAAGCTCTCTACTTACTGAGTAGGTAATCACCTCTTGTTTTTGGATATGTTTCCTTTTGGTACCTTAGACCAGCCTTTATGCCAAGTCACTGTATTAGGGATTATCTGTGCAATTGGATCTTTACAGCTTTCATGTATTACACATCCCATGCATCATTTGTGAGTCAGACTGATAGAGTAAAACTAAGCTACTCACATGGATTATTTCTAGAGAGCTGTAACCACTTAGGTTTATAAGTACTTTGTCCTCATACATCTGCACACCAGAAGATGTCATCAGACGGTTGTGAGCTTCCATGTGGGTGCTTGGAATTGAACTCAAGACCTTCAGAAGAATAGTGAGTGCTCTTAACCACTGAGCCATCTCTTCAGCCTCAGCAAGAAAATTCTAAACCTGCCTCTATGTTAGAATCATCTAGAGGACTTTAAAAATTATGTTTATGCTGGGCCCCATCTTGGCCGGTTTAAGTCCACCTCTACGAGATGAGCCCAGGCATCGGCAGTTCATAGAACACTTAGATGATGGTAATGAGCTGCCTGGCTTGATAGCCATTGGCTGAGCTTGGTTTTACAGTGGGAAATCCCCAGCCACCTTTGCTTCTGAACTGGATGGATTCTTCAGCTTGCTGCCTAGTAGAGAAATACTAACCACTGTGGAGGCTGAGGAAATGAGTATCAAGCTTTGAACTTGAAGCTGGCACCTGAATGAAATTATTACTTACCCTGTCTTCAAGCCTCATTAAATTCTGAGGATGAGAGCATGACATGCTAACAATTGGAGCTTTCACTTCCCCATCCTAAAGCTCTTTCTTCATCCTTTTGATTTTGGTGTTGGTGATTGTCAGAGCAATAATAGCCTTTGTCTTTAGCAGGAAGTGAAACTGGGGTCTGATTAGATATGCATCAACTATCTGCCCCCTCTTTAAAGGCACAGATGAAACTTGCTTTTAAACTGTGTAAAACCTATGCTGGCTGGCTCTTGCTTTGAGGGAGTGCCCTCACTCTGGGATCTTGGAATGAATGACTCATGCTCTCTGCAGGCACACAGTGCTTAATCACTTGTTTTTTGTGTACCAGGAAGAGAAGGGCATATGAAAATAGAAGCTGTGTACCACTGCCAGATGGACTTGAAGTTAGTGGAATTGTTGACTTAGTGGTCAAACAATTGAGCTTATTTCAATTACAGACTTTGGTTGTATGTTTCTTTATTTCACGAATTAGAATTTGGCATTATTTGTAGACTGCTAGCTATACTTGTGTAGTTTGTAGTAATTATGTAACTTTGACAATATTAAACTTTAAAACTTATTTGTGAATTTAAAATGTTTCTCTTTGAATGTGCTTGCCTGTTAGTATACTAGCTGAAGGACAGGTTAAAACCTGTTGGAGCAGTTCAGTTACATGGGTGTTCTCTGTGGAGGAATAGCATAAGGCATGACCACTTTCTCTGCCATTAGGATCCTTTCTGCCCCCAGAATAGCCATTTAAAAATATTGACAGTGTCAAGTCCTTACGTGTTACATATGTCCAGACAAATAACATCTCTATACATTCTCTATACATTAGGCTTGCTAGTGCTAACTTGTTTTCTTAGTAACGAATAAGAGTATAATGTTTTTCAGGTTTACCTAAAATGTGTGCATGTATGCACACACACACACACACACACACACACACACACACACTGTTCATTTCATATTGTACTAAACAGTAAAGTTCAGCAGCTCCTAAGACCCATGAGTCCTCCATTCCCTAGTCAGTTACATAACCTGTTCATGTCTCACTGTTTCCTGTCCCTTTGGCCATTGATCTAAGAAATTAAGTGCATATAGTAGGGATTTAAAGACAATTTTTGCTTAGGGTTTTTTTTTTTTAAGCTTAGTTTTGATTACATCTTATCAAGTATTATTTTTACTGATAGACCAGTGCTTTTTTTTTTTTTTTAAGACAATGTCTCATTCGATAGCCCTGGCTGGCCTGGAATTCCTGTGTAGACCAGACTGGAATTCTCAGAGGTCTTACTGCCTCTACCTCTCAAGTGCTGAGATTAAAGGTGTGAACTACCTTGCCTGATCTAACGCATTTATAGATTGATTGATTGATTTTGTTTTTGAGACAGGGTTTCTCTGTATAGCCCTGGCTGTCCTAGGACTCACTGTTTAGACCAGGCTGACCTCGAACTCAGATATCTACCTGCCTCTGCCTCCTGAGTGCTGGCATTAAAGGTGTGTACCACCATTGCCCTTAATATTATTTGTAAAAGGTTTGTGATTTTTATTTTGTGTGTATGGTGTTTTGCCTGCATGTATGTATGTGTGCATGCCTGGTGCCCTTGGAAGCCAGAAGAGGTTGCCAGATCCCCTGGAACTGGAGCTAAGTATGGTTGTAAGCTGCCATATGGGTGTTAGGAACCAAACCTGGGTACTGTGTAGGAATAGCAATCTCTCCAGCCCATCAGTGCACTTATTTTTAAAAGTGCCAGGATAGTATAGCAAAGATTGACATCTTGGTGTTTCTTTAAAAATAATAAAATCTTGGACTGGGGTTGTGGTTCAGTGTTAGAATATTTGCCTAGCATATTAATATATAGGCCCTGAGTTTGATCTCTAGCACTATGCAAAAACAAACATCCTTAAAATGTTAGTTTTGCTCTAGTAGTTTATAAAAATTGCCAATTGTTGGGAGACATCTGTTTTACCCTTTGTCCCTTTTTTGTTTATTCATTTAGCTGAGTAACGGTTGCTTCTGCTTAGGTATCAAGCACTGTCCCCAGTCACAAGTGCACACAGGTGAACAGAATAGGACTTGTGTTCAGTCGCTTGTTGTGTATCCGATGCTTACATTTAGCCCACTATTAATGTGCTATTCCTGCCATTTATTCATTTTTACATTTATTGTGTTCTTTCCCTTACCTGTTTTTCCCTCTGTCTGTAGTTGGGTAGCTCAGACTTTTTTCAGGTGTCTTTCTGTTGCTGATGAAAGTGACACTTGTGGGCTGTGGAGGTGGTGGCTCACTGGGTAAAAGTGAGTGTTGCTAACCCTGATAACTACAGTTTTCATCCTAAGAGTGACAGGAAAGAAATGGCTCCTGTGAGTTCCATGTCAGATTTTGCTTTTTTTGTTTTTGTTTTTGTTTTTGTTTTTGTTTTTCAAGACAGGGTTTCTCTGTGTAGCCCTGACTGTCCTGCAACTCACTCTGTAGACCAGGCTGGCCTTGAACTCAGAGATCTGCTTGCCTCTGTCTCACAAGTGCTGGGATTAAAGGTGTGTGTCACCATGCCTAGCCTCTACATCAGATTTCTTTTAAAAAATATCTTTAAATATTACATATCCTAAGGTCAAATATAGCAGGAGAATAAGGTTGTCAAAGCTACACAGTAAAAACCTAGGCCAAGAATGTTTTTTAGTGGTAGAGTGCTTGCCTAACACACAAACAAAAAAGGCCATCATGGGAGCATGGTTCTGCACAGCTTTAATCCCAGCACTCAGGAGGCAGAGGCAGGAGGATCTCTGAGTTTGCGTTCAGCCTAATGAGACCTTGTCTCAAAAAAGAAGGAAGAAAAAAAAAAAACCTCCCTGCACATTCTATTCATATCCCTTTGTGGTTTTATAAGACTTGGGCTCCAGTATTTATTTTGATGTATGTAATTAACATCACCGATATCCATGACTCTCCCATACACAGCTTCTTCCTTTTAGGCTGGGCTTCTAGATGCTCCCATGGAGGAGGAGAAGGAGGTTGGCAGTCACGCTTGCGTTGCTATTTGGATCATTGCTGGCTTGCTGACACTCAGACTGGATGTTCAGTTTTAACCTGCATCAGAGCTATAGCTCATTGTTTCAGATTCTGAGGAAATAGAATTCTGGGATAAATCTAGGCATAGTGATATCTCCATAAAATATCACCTGAAGAAGGCTTTAGGAGTTATAGCCTCACTCTAAGATTTAAAAGTATAAAACTTTTAAATTTAAATTAAAGCCATTTTATACACACACACACACACACACACATAAAAATAATTGTTTTGTTGTAGGTTTTTTTTTTTTTTTGGAGACTTGTTGTATAATCCTGGAATTCAGTGTATGGACCAGCCTGGCCTTAAATGCCTTAAACTTCTTGGGATCTTCTGCCTCTGCCTCTGGCCTCTGCCTCTGCCTCTCCCTCTCCCTCTGCCTCCGCTTCCCAAGTGCTGGGGTTACAGATGTGTGCCACCCTTCTCCCTACTTTTTAAAAGCTTTTGTAGGTTCTTAAAATAAAAATGTACAGGCAGATTGTTGGGCTATGAGATCCTGGAGTCTTAAATATATACATATTTCTCTACTTGAGCTGAAAGTTACTGACGTTATTACTATTATCACATGATTCATTTATCCTCATGGAAACCTTGTAAGTTGGATAGCATTCCCAAAGCAAAGCTGAAAGGGCTCAGGCTGTGGTAGAGCTAGGGTCCTTGGCCTGGAGTACCATACAGAAGCTGTGGTGGCTATGCCACATGCAAATATCTTGACTGTCCAGCTTTTAGATGTTAGTCAGCTCCAAGGCACCTTGGTCTGTTCCTAGGAGTTACCTGGGTCTCTGGTTTCAAGCTCGATCTCTTTTGTGTGTTGTCTGCAGACTCATTCTATCTCAACTGTAAATCTAGCCTGCTTGGAGGCAAACAGCTCCTGAATTTCCTGCCTTGAGTTTATCCTTGTGTTCTTACAACTCTCCACTTCTGCCGTCTGGCCCAGCAGAACTTACAGTGTTTAAGAGTCTTTTGTGCATCCAGTACGTTCAGCACTTGTTATTTGTTAAGGAATGTGTTTAATCCTAGCATTCCAAGCTACCCAGAACATAAAAGACCAACCACAGGGACTAGCCCTAGGAAGGTACCCCCCCCCCCCCACACACACACGTAAGCTGTGCTATAGAGACAGGGACAGGCCAAATAACTCCTCCTCCTCCTCAGCCCCACCAGTAGTGCAGGTCCTACTTCTGCCCCGACACAGAAAGATACTACTTTTCCTTTTCTCTGTTTTCTGTCTCTTTTGGATGCTGATCAGAACTCACATATGCTCTTTCTGGTACTTCTCCTTAACCCTCCCTGAATCTTTCTCTGCCATGTGTGGCTCGTCTGCCTGGTATGGAAAGAAGTACAGTAATCATCAGATGTCAAGGGGACAGAACCAATAGGTCTTGGTGAGAAACAAAGGTGGAGTTACAGAGACAAAGTTTGGAGCTGAGACAAAAGGATGAACCATCTAGAGACTGCCATATCCAGGGATCCATCCCATAATTAGCCTCCAAACGATGACACCATTACATACACTTGCAAGCGTTGGCTGAAAGGACCCTGATATAGCTGTCTCTTGTGAGACTAGACCGGGGCCTAGCAAACACAGAAGTGGATGCTCACAGTCAGCTATTGGATGGATCACAGGGCCCCCAATGGAGGAGCTAGAGAAAGTACCCAAGGAGCTAAAGGGATCTGCAACCCTATAGGTGGAACAACATTATGAACTAACCAGTACCCCAGAGCTCTTGACTCTAGCTGCATATGTATCAAAAGATGGCCTAGTTGGCCATCACTGGAAAGAGAGGCCCATTGGACACGCAAACTTTATATGCCCCAATACAGGGGAACGCCGGGGCCAAAAAGTGGGAATGGGTGGGTAGGGAAGTGGGGGGGGAGGGTATGGGGGACTTTTGGGATAGCATTGGAAATGTAATTGAGGGAAATGCGTAATAAAAAAATATTAAAAATAAAAGAGAGAAACAAAGCATTTCAGGTGGCTTGTAGGTTTTGGCTCAGTCAGCTGGAATGATGGTGGTGACCTCAAGCCTCATGCACATATGAGAGTCATACATGGGGGGGGTATTTGGTAAGGAAACTTACGGTGTTGGAGGTACGCTAGAGAGAACCTCCTTGGGTGGAGAAAGCGAAACTGTTCTGATGTTAACCAGCTGGATGATGGTGATAGTCGCTTTATGGCATCAGGCTTGATGCCTGTCAGGCTTGATGGTCACATCTTTAATAGGCCACGTGAATTTAATTTTTGTCAGTTTAAATAGTAAACCTTTCCAATGTGGTTACTTAAATATTATCTGACTGCAGTAAATTTCTTTCCATTCTGAAGTGGTCTGTCTAGCTCAGAGCCTATGGTGCCATGCACTGAGAACGGAAAGCTGAACCTTGAAAGGTCTCTGAGTTTCCTGTTTTTCACGAGTTCCTGTGTGATCAAGGAGTTAGCCAAGTTAATAATTACAAGCAAGGTGCTGAGGTAGAGATTTGCTACACAAATGTACGATTTTCTAAGGGTGGGAGGAGTGAGGAATGTGTCTTGAGACCATTAACCCTTGTTCTGAGGGTAGAAGGAAGAGCAGGCAGAAGTGGGTGGGGAGCAGCATTCCAGACCCAGCCTGAAAGGGGTAGAGGGTGACTTCAGGCCAGGATGCTGAGTGTGGATAAGGGTGGGCAGGATAGCCTTTCTTCTAATTATTTTTTATATTTTTGGTGTGTGTGTGGGGGTCAGGTTTTCTCTATGTAGCCTTGGCTGTCCAGGAACTCACTATGTAGACTAGGCTGGCCTGCATCTCACAGAGATAGATCTTATCTCTACCTCCTGAGTGCTGGAATTAAAAGCATGTATCATCAAGCCCCCTCCCTTCTTTACTTAGCTTAAAAGCCTTTCTAAGGAATTTGGACTTTGTTTCCAAGGATGTGTGGTCTAGAAGTAATGATTGAATTAGCAGTGTTCATAGTTATCCTTTTTAAAGCCTAAAGTGTTTCTTTCGCATTAATGTTAAACTAGGCAAATATTCCCATTGGGTGGCTTACAACCTTCTAGCCTCAGTGGGCACCATTATGCTTATGCATAAAACACACATATATATACATAAATAATGAAAATAACCTTAAAACATGTATGTACATAAGCTTCCCGGTGTGTCCTCTGAGGTGTTATATCTCTTTTCCTATTATTTTTGTGATACATTTCAAAAAATATTTGGTTATTTTAGGAGAGAGAGAGAGAAAGAGAGAAAGAGAGAGAGAGAAAGAGAGAGAGAGAGAGAGAGAGAGAGAGAGAGAGAGAGAGAGAGAGAAAGAAAATGTGTGTGTGCACTTAATGCTGTGTGTCTATGTGGAAGCCACAGAACATTTGCTGACTTCTGCCCCTATGCTGATCTTCCCATCCTGCTGCCATGGCCTTTCCCTCAGTGAAGGAGGAGGACTTGGGCTCCCATTCCATGAAGTTAGTGCCATTTGATGTGCTCATCTGCTTCTCTGTTGCTGTAGTTAGCCTTCCATCCCTTTTTTGCTGAGTTGGAAGAAAAAAAAAAAAAACCCTTCCTTTCCAAGGTTAACTTTTTACCTGTGCTTCAGATGTTATCATGTACTTTTTCTCCTTTACTGTTGTATTTTTGAGGTAGAGAGTCTTGAACTCACCACTACCGTAATATAGCAATGCCTATGTTATGCAATGCTGGGGATGAACCCTGGGCCTTGTACATGCTAGATAGGCATTCTTCCAACTGAGCTGATCTCAGTCCTCAGTGTAATCTTTGGTGTACAATCATTATTGGCTCCTGCCCTTCCCAGGTGTCCTCTGTGGTGGTACATCTCTTTTCCTAGTAATTTTTGTGATACTGTTTAATATTTGCTTATTTTCGGAATGTGTGGTATATCAGTGTGTTTATGTCCTGTGTCTTTGTGTTTACATGTGTGTATGTGTGTGCCTCCTGTTGTATGTGTGTGCATGTGTTTATTGTGTGTGTATAAGTGTTTCCTGTTGTGTGTATTTGTTTCTTGTTGTATGTGTGTTCACTTTTGTGTGTGTATATGCATGCATGTATGTTTGTATTGTTGTGTCTGTAAGTAGAGGCCAGAAGAGGTTATCAGGTGTCTGCTATTGCTCTTTATTTCTTACCTTTGAGGTCAGCTCTCTGACCAGACCTGCAGGTCCCCCTCTCCTTGCCACAGCTAAACGACTGTCAGGAAACCCCAGTCATCCCCTTGCCGGCACTGGTGTTCCAGGTGTATGCCACTGGGCCCTGCTTTTTACATGGTTGCTGGGGGATCTGGACTTAGGTCATCGTGCTTGTGCAGTGCGCTCTGGTACTCACTAAGCCACCCCAACCTCTTCTTCAGTCTTTTAAAACCTTTTTCTAGATTATTTATTTTCTGTATTTGAATATTTTGCCTATATGTATGTATGTGCATCTCATGCATGTCTTGTGTCTGAAGGGGACGTGGTGCCTCACAAGTGCGCTGCCTACCCACCTCCCAAGCTCATTTGTCATTTCATTTTTGCAGTAATTAGCTGCTTTCCCTGCTCCCAGTCCTCATTCAGGAAGCTGTATTTCTGGCACTTACATATTTGAATGTATTCACCAGGTCATGGTGTGAACAGTATTTTTCAATGTAAACCTCAAACAGTTGCAAGCACTATTTAACTTTTGGGTGAGCATTCATTGTGCTAACTGAGATAAAACCCCTGGCTGTAATCTTGTTTCACTTATGACATTGTCTGCCTGCCATAGACTCCAGGAAGTGTGGGCTCATTGCCCTTTATTTATTTAAGTCTCTCCTTAGCTGGCCTCAGTTTACTGCCAGTCCTATTCAAATTTCCACGGAACCTACTGATCTTATGTTACCTAGATACCACTCTATTGCTGTTGCTGGTGTTTTAAATATTTACTTTTAATTAATTTATTTGTTGTTTGTGTCTGTGTATTGTTTAAAAAAAAGTTTTTCCTCCTGGCCACTTAGTTCCCAGAAATAACAACTCTGATTCTAATTATTTATTAATAAATGCCTAGGCCATAAGCTTCAGCTTATTCTCTGAGTTGCTCTTACTGTACTATCCCTTTTATTCTAACTGGATTCAGCTACATGGCTGACTTCCTCTCCTTGTCTTCGTATGTCTGTCTCCTCAGAGTTCCTGGGCCAATCTATTTATTCTAACCTGAGTTCAGCTACTTGCTGGTTTATGTCTATCTCCTCAGTGTTTGTGGTGAATCTCCCATGCCTCTGATTATTTCCCAGAATTCTTTTTATTCCTGCTGAATGTCCCACCTCCTATTTTCTGCCTCAGCTCATTGGCCATAAGCTTTTTTTTTTATTGACATGTGATGCTTATTAGTAGATTCTCTCTACAGTGTATGTGTGCTTGTGTGGGGAATATTGGAGTGGGAGGTTGGCTGCTTGTATCTGGGCACATATAGAGACCAGGAAGGAGACTTTTGTATAGTCTTCTTTTTTGGTTGACTTATTCCATTGAGCCAGGGTCTCTCCCTGAACCCGGGGCTATGTTTTCTTAGCTAGGCTAGGAGCTAGCAAACCCTAAAGATCCTTGTGTCTCCACCTTCACCCCCAAATTGGGGGCTGGACACCCAGCTTGTTATGTGGATTCTGGGATTCAAACTGTAGACTTCATGATTGATCAGCAATCACTCTCACTGCCTAGTCATCTCGCCTGCCCCTGTCTGGACTTAGAGCAAGCTTGCCTTTGAATGATAATCTGCTTCTTTAGTTCTCTATCTTCTGAGCTTGAATCCTTGCAGGTATTTGATGTCTTTCCCTAACAATGGGACAGATTCCAGAGCACATCTTCAACAGTTCCTCTTTTCCTTTCCATGAAGCTGTTACAGTTGTGACCTTTGGAGGTCAGAGTGTCAGGGTTAAGGAAGCTGGTGCTCTTTCTTCAGCAGGAACATCTGTGTTGGCAGATGTGAGACTTGGCATGTCTGATACAGGCTTGCCGGACTGGTCATTGGAGTAACGGTTAGAGTAAAGTATTTAAAAGTAACGGAGATAAAAGCGGTTAATCCATAATTGATGCTAGGCAAGGAAGGCTTTTTTAAGCTTTAAGATAGATTTGTATAAAAGATAAAAACACAGCATCTGCAAAGAAGTAAAAAATTTGAAGGCCTAAGTTCACAAAGGATTCATAGGTCAATAAGCAATCTACTCTAGGGCTTCACATTTGCTAGTGTTAATCCCATTGGTCAAGAATAAGACCAGTTTACAGTTTAAAGCCAGTTTTAATTAAATACTCACCAGGATTGACTGTAGTCATGTCCAGAAAATGGCCACAAGTCATGTTTTGTAGGGGCTTAACAAGGCAAAACCGATTATTCATATTTTCTATTAGTTCCAGTTAGGGACAAGCATACATCCTGATGCATTTCCTGCCCACGTACCTCCCACCCACATGTGATCAAGCACATCCCATCAGATGGGTCAAACAAACCTAGGAAAAACAGGAACTTATTCTTAACTGTAAGCAGAACTCTCAACCTGCAGGTCTATTTTTCCTGTTTTTTAAAGATTTATTTATTTAGTTTATGTATGTGAGTACACTGTCCTACTGCTGTCTTCAGACGCACCAGAAAAGATCCCATTACAGATGGTTGTGAGCCATCATGTGGTTGCTGGGAACTGAACTCAGGACCTTTGGAAGAGTAGTCAGTGCCCTTAATCACTGAGATGTTTCTCCAGCCCCTCCCGTTTTAGTCTCACAGGGAAATTAAAGATACAAACAAGAAGGGCAAAGCAGGGGGACGGCATACACAAGGAGATCGGTGTAGAAGGAGGAAAGCAGTTACTTTTATAGTTAAATAGAAAATAGCCTATTTCTAGGTAATGGATGTCATTAAATTAAGAGATTAAAAGATCCTGATAAATTTTAGGCCAGGTGTAGTAGGGCTGCATACTTTTAATTTAATCTCAGTATTTGGAAAGCAGAGGCAGGTGGATCTCTCTGAGTTCAAACTAGCCTAGGTATATAGTGAGCTCCAGGACAGCAAGGACTACATAGAGATCGATCCTGTCTTTGTGTGTGTGTGTGTGTGTGTATTTTTACATTTACCTGCATATATATATGTAAATATATGTACATATTACATATATACATATATGCAGGAAGTTATATATAAGTAAACTTCAAAGTAAACTTTTAAATATGCTTTTGGCAGAAACCAATGTGACATAACATTTAATAGAAGTAATTTGGTAATGCTTGAGAGCCTTTTTTTTTAATGTTGTGACTACTAATTTCATTTCTAGGAATCTATCTTAATGCTATTAAGGATGGAGACAAATGAAATATTTGTATAAAATTCATCATTTATCACAGTATTTTTATAATAGAAAAAAATCTTAATTAAATATTTATGTGAAAAAGTACTTCCTGAAATGGAAAATTATGCCATCATGAAGTCATGATTTTAAAGGATGTTCTATTTCTTTAAAAAAGATTTTTTTATAAGATCTATTTATATTTTATGTGTTAAGTCTTTTGCTTGCATGTATGTTAGTCAGTGTACTCCATGTGCAGTGCCGTGGAGGTCAGAAGAGGGTGTCAGATGCCCTGGAACTGGAGCTCCAGCCATCTTGTGGGTGCTGGGAACGGATCATCCTTTCTAAGAGCAGCAAGTGCTCCTAACCGTCGCACATTGACCTGCACTCAGACCCTGGCCGTTCGGTCTTCACTGGTGGGCTCTGAACGGACCAGGAGGTCGGAAAACACAGAAGATGGGAAAGTTGAGGAAACTTTGTCTTATCTCAGCAAGTTTATTATATCATACATACATCATATATACAGTTTGCAGGGAAAGGAGACAGTAAGAAGAAACTTCATATGATGGTTGAAGTCAGCTGGATGCTAACCAAGCAATGTTTCACAAGGGGAACACAGGACACTTCAAGTGTGTCACAGAACAAGTACACATGCAGCGTCCTTGGGTCTGATAACCATAACTGTTTAGGTGTTTAGTGGTTCTCAACCTGGGGGTCATCACCACTTTGGGATGGAATAATGACCCTTGCATTAGGGTCCCCTGAGAACATCAGAAAACACAAGTTTACATGACAGTTCATAATAGTAGCAAGATTACAGTGATGAAGCAGCAATAAAAATAATTTTATGGTTGAGGTCACTACAACATGAACTGTATGAAAGGGTCCCGGTGTTAGAGGGTTAAGAACCACGTAGGGGGAAGAGTCGGGTTCTCAGGATCCAAAACGGAAATTTCCCCAAGACCCAGTCCCCAGGCCTTTTCTATACATCAGGGCTTGAAGGGAGTATGGCAGATCAGCCTGGTTCTCACCACAGCATCTCTCTAGCCCTTAAAAAAGACTTAAGAGGAGGTGGTTCTGTGTGACAGTTACTGTGCAGGCAGACCTGAAACGAGACGGAGTAGTCTTACCTCAGTGGCCAGTTTCCCCCTCCGTCTCATACTGATACTTCGTAATCACGTGCGGCATTCGAAACTTCCTGTTTCAGTAGCTCGCTCGGCTGTTCCTGGGGGAGGTGTTGCGGCAGGTTGCTGGGGTGTACAACCCCAGTCAGATAGGCAGGCCTCTTTGGTTTTGTTTATTTTGAGAAACAGTCTTGCCATTAGAGCAGGGTGGCCTGAAACTCAAGATCCTCTTGCCTTAGCCTGGACAACATCGGAGATTATAGCATGCACTGCTATTCCTGACTCTTTATTTATTTATTTATTATTTTTTTTTAATTCTGAGACAGGATCTCAAAATTGTGTAGGCCTGGCTGGCTTGGAATTCACTATGTAGATCAGGCTGGCCTTGAACTCACAGAGATGTGCTTGCCTCTATGCCCCAAGTGTTGAGATTAAAGATTTGTGCCACTATACCTGTTTTTAATTTAAGTTTTTTGACGTTTTCAACTTAAGCTTTTGAGTCAGAGTCTTACTATATTTCTTTTGATTGAGGCACTGACTCCTGTCTTGTGGGCAGTTTGACTGTTATTTTCCTTTTTTTTCCCTTTTCTTTCTTTTTTGTTTGTTTTTTTTTTTTTTTTTTAGACAGGGTTTCTCTGTATAGCCCTGGCTGTCCTGGAACTTTTTAGTTTTTAAGTAAATTTATTTATTCATTCAACTTTACCTACCAATATTAGCCTTCCTCTCCTCCCATAACCTCCTCTCGCAGCTCCTCCCCCATTCCTCCCTCCCCTTCACCACCACCGCCCCACCACCCTAGTCAGTAGATCAAGGAGAATGGGATCCACAGGCAGGCAGGCAGGCAGGCAGGCAGGCAGGCAGGCAGGCAGGCAGGCAGGCAGGCAACAGATTGAGGGAGAGATTCCTGTTGTTGGAGAGCTCACATGAAGACCAAGCTGCTCATTGACTACACATATACAGGGGGTCTAGGTCCAGCCCATGCTTGCTCTTTGGTTGATGGTTCGGTCTCTGGGAGCCTCCAAGGGTCCATGTTAGTTGACTTTGTTGGTCCTCCTGTGGAGTCCCTGGCTTCTTTGGGTCCCTCAAGCAACTCTGTTATTTTTCTAAGCATTACGTCTTCACTTGTATACTGGGTCACCTAATGCCAACCTCATTGAGGGTTGTCAAGATGGCTCACTAGGTAAGGGCACTTGCCTCAAAAGCCTGGCAACCTGGGTTTGCTCCCTGGAACCCACATGGAGGAAGGAGAGAACTGACTCCACAAGTTATCCTCTGACCTCCGCATATGCACCTTGGCACCTTTGTGTCCCCACTTTGACAAGTACAAAGCAAATAAAACAAGAAATATTAGAAATGATGGTATGTATAGGAGGAACCTTTAAAATGTTTTTAATTCTTGCAATAAAACAGTGAAGTTGAGGTGTGCATGTAGGCCCATCATGCATGAAACCCTAGTCTGGGTTCACCCCTAGCAAGGCAAAATAGCCATAATCAACTGAAGAAATGTATGGGTTGTTTTTTGTTTTTGGTGAAAATATAACAGTAAAGATGGAGAAGAAATAACAGTCTCAGTTATGAAGTCTGAGGCTGGAGGATCACTGTGAGTTCACAGCTAGCCATGACTAACCCTGACTCAAATTAATGCATAGTGAAAAAATATCAAAACTGAAATGTGTTTGAAAACTAAACTATTAGTGTATTGTTACTGTATGAATGACAGGTAATATTTCAGTAAAATAAAGTTTACATGGTAATAATTAAAATGCAATTTTAGCAGAAAAATTTTAATTAATTAATCTATTTATTGAGACAGGGTTTCTCTGTCTCTGTGCAACAATCCTGGCTGTCCTGGAGCTCACTTAGTAGATCAGACTGGCCTCGAACTCAGATATTACTGCTTCTGCCTCCTGAGTGCTGCTAAAATTTCATTTATTATTAACACGTGTGGAAGTCCGAGAGCAACTTTTGGGGTTGGTCAGTCCTTCCCCCATCGGTTCTGGGCGTTAAACTCTGCTTTCATGGTGAGCACTTCCACACTCTCAGCCATCTCGCTGGCCTGAACCAGCAGAAATATGAATTGTTGGTAATCTTTTTCAGTTGTTGAACTATCAGAAATGTCACATTTATCACTGTGTGCATAGCAATCTTTTGCAACCTTGGTTGCGGAAGAGTTAAATTACATCCTTTGTCCTTATACATGTTTTATTTGTAATTTGCTTCTCTTCTGGGTGTCTAGAGTGTTAGTAATTTAAGAAATGCGAAAACAGTGCCACAAATCACTGTAGTCTATTCTGTGGTTCAGATGAGGGATCGGTGCGGTAGCACTCAGTAACTAAGCAGTTCCTGTTGGTTTTGTCCTAGAAGTTACAGATAAGAAAAGTGACTTTCAACCCTATAGGTGGGACAACATTATGAACTAACCAGTACCCCGGAGCTCTTGACTCTAGCTGCCTATGTATCAAAAGATGGCCTAGTTGGCCATCACTGCAAAGAGAGGCCAATTGGACTTGCAAACTTTATATGCCCCAGTACAGGGGAACACCGGGGCCAAAAAGTGGGAGTGGGTGGGTAGGGGGGTGGGGGGGAGGGTATGGGGGACTTTTGGGATAGCATTGGAAATGTAAATGTGGAAAATACCTAAAAAAAACAAAAAACCAAAAAACCAAATCTATATCCATGCCTTTAATAGTACCTGAGTTCCTAATGTACAGTGTTGATTCTAGATACTCTATTGTTGACTTAATTCATATTATTGTTCTTTCCAAGTAGACATAGGACCCCATGAGAATCAAAGATATATTTATAACCCCTCCTGACAGTGTCTGGCCCAATGTCACATTTGTTAGGTATCAACATGCACAAATTTGATACAATTTGAAATTCAGCGAGTACAAAAAGATTTGCAGCGTCACTATAGAAAACCTTGATAACCTTCCAAGTCCCAAAATTTTATAAAATTATTGTTCTCCAAATGTATAAATGTGACTACCTGATGCAGTGGATCAACTGATCGAGTCATTTTAATGCTCTTGATCTTTACCTGAGTCTGCCATCCTCTGCCGCAGCACATCCTGGAATAATTTTCGTAATAAATATGCCAGGGTCATCTCCAATGTGGGGATTATCTGTCCCTCCAGCAATACTGAATCCCAGACCTGAATTTCCCTGTAGAAACAATAAATGGATATTAAATGATGTGCTGTCATCTAAAAAAAAAGAAAAAAAGAAAAAAGAAAAGTGACTTTCTGGATTCCTTTGTCTAGTAGTTTCTGAGTCTTTGGGGAAGGGTGAGTTTCAGTGTAATCCCCTAAGCGGACAGCTCCATGGCCCTCACCAGGCCTTCCTTGTCTTGGATCTGGGACGGGCGGGCTGTCCCCTTTTGTAGTGTGGCAGCTTCTTTCCTCCACTCAGGAAGTGGGGCTCCTCCGTCCATCCTACCCTTAACTCTGCAGGTTTCCAGAAACTTAATGAAGCCTGAGAGTTAATGCTTTGCCACAAAGTTATTAATGGTAGTATGTTTGGTGGGGGATGTTTATTTTATAACTGCTTTGGTGGGGGGAGTGTTGATCTCCCAAAATACTTTAAAGTATTTAAATTAATTTTTAAAAATGTTTTAAAATATGCTGCAAAAAGATAGCTTGACACTTCTGGTGAGTGTGTTCTCACGATTGCTTCTTACTTTATTTTAGCCACGGATCTGCTTCTTGCCTGGAACCCCATTTGTTTGGGATTAGTGGAAGGTGTAATTGGGAAAATTCAACTTCATTCAGGTATGTTTTTATGAACTCCTTATGCTTACAGATGTAGCGAGCTACTCTGTGGTGTCCTCTTCCGGGTTGCATGGGACATCTGTTATGATACTCGTCACTTTGTCATAATTTTGGGTCTTCTCAAAGCATATGTATTTTTATTTAAGTTTAGTGAAATGAAAATAAAGCTTTTGAGAAGAGGTGACACAGTGTTACAATTGTTTTGCTATTTTGTTAAAGAAAAATTCTCACCAAGTCCCTACTTTGACAAAGCCAGGAATTATACTAATCAGCCTAACAATTGTGATCCCAGACTGACCCTTTCTTGCCTGCCCAGAGCTTGGTTCAGAGGAAAAGACAGCGTGCATGACCACGGTGGTCCACACATGGTCCCTGGGTATGGAAGTGGGTTCTGTTAAGGGACGGTACAGCAAGTTCCTGGACAGGAAGGAAGGAAGAAGAACAGAGCTGGAAAGGTGGGCAGGGGCAGCTGTGACTGCCTGGCTTTGGGGTCAGCTGCCTGATCCTGAGTCAGTCACTTCTGCCAGGGAAGAGAGGAGTCTTTTGGTGTGTAGTGTGGCACTTTCTTGGGCCTCTGCCACGGCAGGCAAATGGATGGAAAGCCTAAGTCATTCACTGGATCCTCACCTGGGAGAACAGATGCCTCTTCTCCTGGGTGTGAGTATGTATGCTACATGTAGATGGGTTCCCAAGGTAGGCAGCCAGAAGAAAGTCTTGTTTCCCTGTAGCTGGAGTTAAGGCAGCTGTGACCCAGCCCATGTGGCTGCTGGGAACTCCAAGAGCAGGAAGTACGCTTAACTTTGAAGCCATCATTCCAGCTCCTTCATTTGTTTCTCAGTGTAACCCAGGCTGGCCAAGAGCTTAAGATAAGAGTCCAGGTCACCCTTGAACTTTGTGTCTGTTGAATGCTGGGTTTACAGGCATGTACCATTCATTACACCTGGCTCCGCTAGTAATAATTTTAGTATGATTATGAATTATAGGAGGCTTTGATATTGTTGCTGTGTTGCCTATGAAGTCAGTTACATCTCTGTAGTGTGCCTGTTGTGACTGTTCGTTTGTTCTTTTTATTCTTTGATTATTGTGTGAGCAGTGTGTGTGTGTGTGTGTGGCGGGGTGGTTTTCTCTTTCTACTGTGGGTTCAGTGGGTGGAACTCTGGTTTTCAGGCTTGTGTTTACCCACTGAGCTATCTCACTTGCTGGCCCTGTTCTTTTCTTTGTGTGACAGAGTCTCATTTTGTAGCCCAGGTTTATTTTGAACTGTTTCTCCTGACACAGCCTTCCAAGTGCTGGGATCATAGGTATGAGGAACAAACACGGCTGTTCTTAAGTTTAAAGTAAGATTCTTGGGCATTTAGGCACTGGGTTGATTTTTGTGAATTACAAAAATATATTACTAGAGACAATTTATAGTTTTCTTTTACTAGATTCTGAAGTGAGAATTTTGGAATTTTGGATTCTTTACAAAACACAGAACCGTTATCAGTATGTTTTTGTTTTAATCCCGGGTGTGGGATGTGGGGCTGCTTCGTATTGTCCCCAGCAGCTGACTGTGATTTGCCTCATGCTCTGGTTGGGGTGTGATTTTGCCAGCTGCAGATAGTTTCTGCAATTGTATGGTGTTTGGAATTCTGGGGCCTTTTCAGAGGGTATATAAATCTAGGGCCCCATGAGGTGGATTGTTGGTTGGTTGATTTTGGTTGTTTAGGGAGGTTGGTTGTAGTTTGTTAGTAGTCATGTTCGAAGAAACAAGAAGAAAGAGATTATATTCAGAGATCTCTCTCTGCCCTCTCTATCCTTCCTTCCCCACTGTCTAGTGATAGTGGGTAAAATGGCGTGGGCGGTGTATAAAGGGTCGGAAAAAGATGAACCCACAAAGACCAGCTACAGGATTCTTTGGCCTATTTTAAATTATTTTCCTATTATGAAATATTTTTATAAATACCCTAAGACTGTTTATGACAGGTAAATAGTATAGGGGTTATAAAGTGTGAGTATTTCTTATCCAGATTAAGAAGTGAGACGTGACTCTGACTTCAGAGCTGTCACTGCCATTTTTTCCAAGTATGTCCTTCCTTTGAAGGAAATCAGTTCTTTAGTTTTGTTACTCCATTGAGAATTATTATTTTTCTCAGATATATATTCCTAAGTAGTATGTGTGGATTTATATTTTAGAGATTTTTATGAAAATCCCATTAAATTATTTGTTCTGTCTGTCTCTGTCTGGGATGTATGTGTGTGTCTGTGTGGGTGTACGTGCATGCATATGCAGACTGTGTGAGGATCAGAGGTCAGTGTTGTGTATCTCCTTCGGCCCTTCACTTTTTTTTTTTTTTTTTGAGATAGGGCTTGGGGTCTCACTGAGTCTAGAGCTGATGGAGTCATCTGGGCTGACTAGCCAGTGGGCTCCCACATCTTGTCTATGTCCTCCCAGAACTGGGGTTACAGATCATTTTCCTTAGCTTTTGCATGAATTCAGACACGTGACCCTCTGCGTCATCTCCCTAGCCCGTGTTCTGTGGTGATAATGTTACACTCTTTTGATCTTTTTTTAAGAGCATAAATTGGCCATTACTATTTACCAGCTAACCTCTTATTTTAAATATTTTCTTTTTTTTTCCCTCACTTGAGACAGGGCCTTACAATGTATCCCTGAGTGGCCTGGGATTTTCTATGTAGACCAGACTGGTCTAGATTTCACAGAGCTATGCCTGCCTCTATATCCTGAATGATGAGATTAAAGGCATGTTCCACTCTACTTGGCTTTTTCTCTTCTTTCTATTATTTATTTTATTTATTAGTTATTATTGTTTTGAGATAGGGTCTAACTGTATAGCCCTGGCTGGTCAGGAATTCACTGTGTGGACCAAGCTAGACGAGCCTAGAATTTACAGAGATCCACCTGCCTTTGCCTCTGAAGTGCTGGGATTAAAGGTGTTGCACTGTCACGCCTGGCAGTTTTATTTATTATCTATTTTTTAAGATGAGGCCTCAGACTTGCCCACCTGGGATATTTGAGACCATCATAACAAAAGATGACCTTGAACTGCTCTTCCTGCCTCCACCTCCCGAGTTCCGGGTTTATGTGTGTGCCATCATGCCTCTTTCCTCCCCTTCTTTTTATTGTTAACATTTTTAGATTATCCTGTGTTGATATATGGAGCTAGCGTTCCTTGTTCTTCCTTTATTTGAGCATTTCATGAGCTGCCTGTCTTCCCTCACCGGGAAGTTCTTCCAGGATCTTTATTTCTTCTTTCTCCCTGTTATAAATAACATTGCTTGAGTTTTGTTGTGTGCTCTGTCTTTGGTGGGCTTTAAAAATCTCTTCAGCGTAGGCAGGCAGTGGTGGCGTATCCTTTTAGTCCCAGCACTAGGAAGACAGAGGCAGGCTGATCGTTGAATTTGAGGCCAGCTAGGTCTACAGAGTGAGTTCCAGGACAGACAGAGCTACACAGAGAAACCCTGTCTAAAAAAATGTTTTTTCTTCAGCACAGGAGAAAAGCATTCAGCCATTGTGTAACCATGCTAAGTATTTTAATAACACTCTTCTACCTGTCCACATTTACATATATATATCTTTAATTCATTTACATACTGACAAGATAATTTCACAGCTGGATGTTCTGAGCTAAAATTCGTTTTCTGTTATGTAAATGACGTGTATGAAACTTCTGATTATTTTTCTCTAATTTCAGTCACATCTCAGAGTAGTGAATAAATCACTGACATCAGTCAGGAGACTAAGAGCAAGCTCTGTTTGTTAATATTTATTATTATTGTTTGTTATCGAACTCTACCATCTGCTTCACTGTCTGTTGTGTAATCAGCCCTCCTAAAGGCTGAGTGGTTTAAGACAGCAGCAGTGTGCAGTCCCCGGGATCTGTGGGCTTGGCCTAGGTTGTCACATTGGACTTCATGTCTACATCTCTCCATGGCTCTCTTCATACAGGGCCTCTTTCCTGGGATCCTCATTCTATTCTGGTGTCCTGTTCTTTCTCCTAAATAGTGGCAACATCTTTTCAGGGAGTGGCTGGGAGCCAAGAAAACAACAAATAAGGTCAAGGGCCTTATTTCTTAAGCAATAAAGCAAGAACCAGAGTAATTGGCTTCATTATGTGCGGAATGAGATAGTACCTGAGGGTTCTTAGTAAATTACAAGGCACCGTCTTATCAAGGCTCTCTTATACAAATCTATCAGCTTAACTTACAGGGGAAAACCAATTGACTGGTGCAAACACACTTTTTGTAAGAACCCAGGAAACTGACTATGGATATGGGATAGGATGTGAGGTCCCTCACTGCCAGTTCTCTTTGCACATCTCCTTCATCTGTTTCTCAATTATTTTTTTTTCTTTTTTGAGATGGAGGTTTCATGTAGCCCATGCTGGCCTTAACTTCCACATAGTCAAGGGTGACCTTGACCTGATCTTCCTGCTTTCTCGGGAATGATGGATGAGATTACAGGTATGCACCACCATACCAAGTTCAGGTAGAGCTGGGGCCTGAACCCAGAGCTTTATGCACATGAGGCAAGGGCTCAATACCAGCCAAGCTCTATTCTGGCCCTAGTTTACATGGACAAAAAGAATTATGCTCTAAAGATGGTGTTCTCCTCCTCCAAGCCTAATTTGAGGTTCTCTGTAATCAGGGGAGACGGACTAGCAATCAGACAGATCTGCTAGGGAGGGAGTGTGGCTCACACAGTAGTAGGTTATTGGTCCTTGGTCCTCCAAGGACCTTCCAGGTCACCTGGTTCACAGGGCCACTTACCTTGATGAAGGGAGTAGTCAGAGCAGCACGGAGTAACCTTGGAGAGAGCACTGAGTTGTCTTTATCAGCACTGGCTAAATTGAAATTAGTGCCTGCTGACCTTCTCTCTCCTGTGCCGATGGATGCAGGTCTGTGGTTAGCCTTGTGTAGGCAGTTCCTACCATAGTAATGGAAGTAGTGGAAGAGGGAGTCGGGAAGAGAATGAACTGGGGAAAGAAAGTATAAAAACAGAAACGGAGAGCAAAACAAGTCTCTCAATTATTATATGCCAGTCTTATCCGTATCTTGTCCTGGTCATGGCCACTTAACAGATTTAGTTTTAAAAGAAGGAAGCCATAGGAGAAGCAGATGGAGATCTGGGCCCTCTGTTGCTTTCTCTGCTCTCCCATGCTCCCACAGTCCTTTCTTCTCTGTGCTGTTCTACCCGCTCCTCACTGAAGGAAGGAGCTCTAACCTTCTCTTCCCTTTCATCCTTTGTCCTCCACGCTGCCTCATCCCTCCTCTCTCTTGCTCAGAGTCAGACTGGCCAGAAGGAGCTGTGCTCCTTATGTGTCAGAATTGAGCTGGTATTTTGGGGACATTTTCCCAAGGGGATGTCTTATCATTTGGGGGTGATGAGGAGATGAGGGAACTAAGACATCTGTATGTAACCTCCCCTTTTCTCTTTCCTCCTACTGACTCTACATATTAATGCGTGCACTCCTGTTCTTGCCTAGTGTGATGGGAACATGATTTTATTTGAACAGATGTCATTGTCAGTCTAAAAATGGCGTGGGTGAGCTGTGCTGCTGCTCATGATTGTCACTGAACTCTGGACTCCAAGGAATATAGCAGCAGGCTTTCGTGACTTCTAGAACGATACAGGTTTGCTAGGTTGTGGGAGGCATTAAACAACAGAATTTCATCTTCCTATAATGCTGGAGACCAAAGAGCTAGCAGGACTGGTTTCTTCCGGGACCTCTGTCTTTGGCTTATAGATGGCTGTGGTCCCTGTCTTCACATGGCCTTCCCTTCCTTTGTACCTTTGTCTTTAAGGTTTTTGTTTTTGTTGTTTTAAATAATTATTACTTGTTGGGCTAGAGGTGGCTCAGCAGTTGAGAGCCCATACTCAGGCCGTGCAGAGGACCTGAGTTAGATTTCCAGAACCCATGTCAGGTGACTCTCAACAGCCACCAGCTCCAGGGAGTCCAGTGAATGCTTCTGGCCTTTTTGGGCATTGGTATCCACCTGTAGATATACATACTTGCATAAATTATACATAACTAATTAATTCTCTAAAAAAACAATAAATAAAGCCAGCTATACTAGGTTAACGTCCATCCTAGAGAATTCATTTTAATGTAATTCCTCTTTAGAGATTGTCTCCAAATATGGTCACATTCTAAGGTGAAGACTTCAACAGAAGAGATGGCTCAGCCCTCGGCAGGAACCTAATGTTCGTAGAAGCACTTACTATAAAGCATTGTAGGGAATCCTCTCCAGTCCCAATTACCTCTGTTGCATGGTGACATTTTTCAAATGTGTCTGACTTAGCAGTGAGGAGGTAGACTAGACCTGAAAGATCACATGATGACCTTGAGTCCAGGCTCTGCGTGAACCTCAAGTGCCAGATGGCCATGCCTCCAAAATAGTTGGACAGGCTGAGTTCTTGATCTAGTAATCACCAAGAATGACTGATCTCATTTTCTTCTTTCTTTTTTCCTTCCTTCTGTCTTTTCTTTCAGTTGTTTGTTTTTGTTCTTGCTATGTTTCCCACTGACCTGGAGCTGTCATGCACGATGGTGTTGAGCATGCACGATGGTGTTGAGCTTGTGATTCTGCTTCCCCCTCCCGCCTGCTGGGATTGTGTAGACGCGTGCTGCTGTGCATCTTTGCTTGGCTTTCTTTTGTTTTCCCTTTAAAGAACTAAAGAGGCAGCCTACTACAGAACCACTAACTTCTATGTACATAGGTTTTTTTTTGGGGGGGGTAAAGGTATAATTGTACTGTTTTGCTCAAATTAATATTTACTGATACTGAGGTGAAATTAATAAGTCACCAGAAACTATTGTGAGGCTACAAAGAAAGTTTTTAGTAGTAAATTATGAAAAAAATTTAAAGTATGTTCAATTGTGCCTTTTTTCCTGTGGGGAAGGACTAAGTCTCATTATATATTCCTGGGTGACCTGGAACTCACTATATACTTTATGTATGAGTTCAGACGGGCTTTGTACTCACAGAGGTGCACCTACCTACTGCCTCTTGAACACTGAGATTAAAGGTGTATGCCACCAAACTCAGCTGTTCTCTCACTCACTCTGTAAGGTCCTCGAAAAGTTGTTCTATTAGCCTTGGAGGCCAGAAGATATCTATGTAAGCTGTTTGCTTGTTTATCATTTGGATGCTCTTCCTCTGATATTTACAGGCAACTGTATCTTCTAGGTTTAGTGTACTGTATCTGACAGTTTGACAGTCTGGCTTTGAGTTGAGCAGTTGAGATTTACTGATAGGAAAGGACAGAAACTATATAGAAAATATGTGTGTATTTGCTTGCCAAATTGAAGAAATGTAAAGCACCATGAAAACTGTCTTTGTTGGGGATGGAGAGATAGCTTAGCTATTTAGAGTGCTGACTGCTCTTGCAGAGGACCTGAGTTCCCAGCCTCACATCAGGCAGCTCATCACTGCCTGTAACTCCAGCTCTAGGGGATCAGATGTCCTCCTTTGACCTCCCAGGCCACTATCACACACAAGGTATATACTCACTCACACAGGCAGGCTGACAGACAGATAGACACATCAGTAAAAATTTATAAACAAATCTTAAAAACAAAATACTTTTGTTCATTGTAATATTCAGAAGGAAGTAAAAACTATAGTGAGATTCTTACTGTAATTATGTTGATTGATTCATTTGTTAATTTATTGGCTTGTTTATTTATCTGCCATCTTTCTGTATGTATGATAAGCTCCAGAAAGATAAGGGCTAGAGTGCTGTGGAGTACTGTGGTCTCACAGGGTGTGTCTCTGTCCTGGCCCATAGTATGGGCTATTCTTAAATTTTCAGTAGGTGCTTATTGATTTAATAGATATTTAAGGTGTTCATACTGTGTGCTAAGGACTATAGTTGGACTGGAGGCTGTAGAATGGACAAAACTTGAAATGTCTAGGTTCATAAACTTCAACTAATAATATATTAATCACCTAGTCAAACTGTTTTGTCTTAAGAGACTTAAGCTTCCAGGGTTTGGGTGCTGTGTGCCTCACTGGATCAAGTTGGGTCCCGGGATGGAGGGCATCTTTGAGGAAGTGAGTATGACTTAAGATCAGAAAAATGAGTGTCTAAGACATAGGCTAATGGGGAAGGCAGTGGAGGGGTAAGAGGCAAGGGTGGGGGGGCATGGCACAGTAACTGCAAAACACATTCAATGGACATTTTTATCCTTTATTTTCTGTATACTATCTGGAGTACAGTTATATCTTTATGCAAGCATCTATGAAAAGATTGCTTTAGGCTGGAGATTTAAAATGGGTCACAAAAGCTCTTCAAGTTAAAATACATTTTGAAGTCCAAGAAGATAAGCTCAATTAAGGTAAGAACTAACCAAATATAAAAAGTACAGAGATTCATCAGCAAAGATACATATTGCATGAAATATCAGAAATAGATGAAAAGTATCTTGGTTAATTTGGCAAATCTCTTTGTTTAGTAATTGAATGAATTACTCCTCATAGTACTGAACAATCACAGACAGAATCACTTACACAGATCTCATTCATTAAAATAGTACTCACCATCTGTGCTTTCCTAGTTTGGAAATGGTGAATATATCTCAATCATTAAGATGGCAAAATATATTGTGCATATGATTTTAAACCTGACTATATAGTCTTTATATAGAGGGCTTCCTTGCTATAGGACTAATGACAAGAAGTATTTCATATGCTTTAATATTGAGTAAATTTAGTGTCACTAGCATTGTTTCAGCACTTGCCTATAAAGCCATTGAAAAACCCTATCCTCAAGGGTATTAGAGACAAGAGCCTGTGCAGAGCTCTCAGCTCTGTGGAGACCTGGTTCCTAGGACAGCACTTTAGATAATATGTAACTTAGCCAGTGTTCTATTGCTGTGAAGAGGCACCACCACCATAGCAACTCTTATAAAATAAAGCATTTAGTTGGAGCTTGCTTATAATTTCAGAGGTTTAGTCCATTTTCATCATGGGGGAGCAAGGTGGCAGGTGGGCAGGCATGGTGCTGGAGAGGTAACAGAGTTCTACATCTGGATGCTCAAGCAGCAGGCAGGGAGGGATACTGGGAGTGGCTTTGGCTTTTGAAACCTCCATTGACACATATGCACCAATAAGGCCACATTTCTAATCCTTCTTAACTAATGCTCCTCCCTGAAGACCAAGCATTCAAATATATGAGCCTGGGGGGGGGGTCATTCTTATTTAAACCACCGTAGTAATCCAATTTGAACATGAGTTTCATGTCTATGTACATTGTACCAAGTGGGAATACATTTTTTATTATAATACAAGTCACATTATTCAAAATATGTAGGAAAACTGGTTGTGGTGATCCATGTCTGTGATCTCAGCCCTGGGGAGGCAGGGAGGAAGATCAGAAATTCAGGGTCTTCTACAGAGCAGGTTCAAGGCTGGTCTGGACTACATAAGACCCTGTCTTAAAAATAAACCAAGAATTTGTATTGTGATTGTGATGAAACTTTCACAACTATGGATGGATTAAGATCATTGAGTTGCCTATTTACAAGTGGCTTGTTTTTTGTTTATTTCTTGAGACTAGGTCTCATTATGTGTTCTTGGTGGGCCTGAAACTCAATATGTAGATGAGGCTGGCCTCAAACTCACAGTGATCCACTATCTTCTGCCTCCCAAGTGCTATATTTTTAGATTTTAAAAATTTAATTTTTAAATTTAAAATTCTTATTCTTTTGCTTTTATTTTTATTTTTTACATTTAATTAATTGACTAGTTTAGGGCATATGTTTTGTATGCGTACATGTGTATGTGTGTGTGTGTGTGTGAGAGAGAGAGAGAGAGAGCACGAGCGTGTGAGCGAGTGAGCGAGCAACGTGCACATGCCTAAGTGAGTGGGTTCCTAGACTCATGTGGTCAGACTTGGTGGCAGATACCTTAATCTGTTGAGTCATTTGGTGCCATTTCCTAAATGGCAAATTTTATGCTATATAATTTTTATTTCAACAAAGGGCCTCAGACTCATTAAAGCTGAGTATTATGGCAAATCCCTATAATTTCAGCAATTGGGATACAGAGGCAGGTGGATCATGAGTTCAAGACTAGCCTGTGCTACATAATGAGTAATTTCAAGCCAGTGGGGGCTACACAGAGACCTTGACTCAAAACAGAGCAATCCCTTCCCCTGTTGTGTGGCTGTCAGGACATCTGTTGGGGCTACCATGTGGGTCATAGGGTATGAACTCAGGTCATGAGGTTTGGTGGCGGGTACCTTTACCTTTGAACCATCTCCCCATTCAGATTAACTGAAAGATACGGGCTGGAGGTGGTGATAGACATCTTTACTTTTAGCACCCAGGAGGCATAGGTAGGTAGATCTCTGAATTAGAGGCCAGCTTGGTCTGCCTAGTGAGTTTCAAGACAGAGTACATTGTGAGACCCTGTCTCAAAAGCAGACAAATAGTAACAATGGTAAGAACCCAGTGGGGATGTGACACATTGGTTAAGAGTACGTAGTTCTCTTGCAGGGAACCTGGGCTCAGTTCCCAGCACCCACATGGCAGCAAACAACCATTCATAACTCTGGTTCCAGGGGACCTGATGCCTTCTGCCAAACGCCTCTGGCACTGCACCCACGCAGTGCATAGATACACGTGCAGTCATGACACTCATACCCATTAAAAATAGAAACAAAAAACGGGGCTGAGATGACTCACACACCCACACTAAATAAATAAATACACACATGCCTACATGCATACATAAATATATAAATAACTATAAGCAAACAAAACCAACCAGAACTAGGACTGGGAACAGCGCAGTGGAGAACATGTGCTTAGTCGGCACACACTGCTCTAGGCTCCACAGTGGCACAGTAAACAAAAACAAAAATTCAGACAATTCTATTTTGATATTTATAGGTCATTACTCCTTAGACTCAAGTTTCTCTAGAATATTTTCCTTAAAGCATTAGAATTATATACAGTGTAATGTCTACAAAATATAAATGATGTAAAATGTTCTTCAAATAAAACTTCTTAATTCATTTTATTTTTCACAGGTATCTCAGAATTATTTATTTTCATCCACATGTAAGATTTTTACCAGTAAGTAGGTTCCTGGTTAATTTTAAAAGAATTTTGGGCCAGTTTTGAAAGGACTCAGCAAGTAAAGGCAGCTGCTTCCAAGCCTGATGACCGGAGTTCCAGCTCTGAACCCACTTTGGGGAACAACCAACTGTTGCTGGCTGTCGTCTTAATGCACTCTAAGTAAAATGTGAAATCTGGGTTTGGCTGGGCTTAGTTTCCCCATGCTATTAGTAGCTCTGTTCTAGAAGCTACTAACTAGTTGCTAGTCTTGTTACAGTCTGTCAGCCTGTTTTTTGTTTGTTTGTTTGTTTGTTTGTTTGTTTGTTTTCTCCTGTCCCTCGTATTCCCTGGGTGCCTAGCCAGGGTGCTGAATGTCTCATGCTTTTCTTGGCTTCTCTCAGCTTGTGTGATTCTATGTGCCAGAGTTTCTTGGCTCCCTTATGACTGATGTGAACTCTGGACTCTTGGATGCAGATGACTCCTCCTCCGCCATAGAGCAATGCTGAATGTGACACATGGCTCTGAGCCCCCAGAGGTTGTTTACTGTGCAGGTAGCCTATCTCTCCTTTGATAGCAGACCAGGCAGTTTGCCTCCTGCACACTGTACTTACCATTCCTTTTCCTTGAGCTCCAGTTGTTTCCTTCAGTGCGTTCTGTGGGCACTGAGAGTAAGTCTATGGGTTGACAAAATGGCTCCATGGGTAAAGGAGCTTCCCCCAACCCTGATGATCTGAGTTTGGTCCCTGGCACATGCACACTAAGTACGATGTAAATAAAGTGTGAAAAGTGACAACTCTAGTAATCAAGTTCCACGTCCCAGATCTACTGAGGTGGAGGACCTGCCCCAGTTCTTCTCCTACTCGGGAAGGGCCATGACCCTTGGATGCTGGGTGTCCATGTCCACCTGGCTTTACATAAAAGCCACCTGGCTGGTGAAAGCGAGTCAGCCATAGGCCTCCTTTTGGATACTGAAGAGATGGATCTCGTGATGTCAGAACCATCTTTGGAGTCATTCTTGCCTTGCTTTGAAGAATTGTGTGCATTTTCACCAAATGTCTGCTTGCTCTATGGAATCTCAAAAGTTGGTATCCCCTCCCCAACAGGCTGCTGGTTTTCCTGCCAGGATAGCTGGGCCTACTCACCTGTACCAGTTTCTTTGCCACACAGATGCTGGGCCACAGTGTTTTTTTCCAGAGTGCGCCTTTCTTACAGTTCGCAGCCTGGGTGGGTTGAGAAATAGTCAATTCTCTTAAAAGTTCTGCTTCTGCCTTTTTTTTTTCTTTAACTTTTTTGCTAACAATTGTGCCTTTGAGTCATATTTGTCTTCTTGAATTTTACCATAATCAGTCAAGAAGAGTCATTTAGCAATGACATTTTACTTAGAAATAGCTTCATCTAAATATCTAGCTCCATTATTCTTCACTTCTACCTTCTATGAACAGTAGAATATGAACACACCTCAAAGACTTTCCGTCTGACAAAGCTGGTCCTCTCACCATTGTCCAGTGACATGTTTCCATCTAGGACTTCCTAGAATTGCCCTTGAGTCTTCTCAGAAAACTGAGCCTTTCTCTTTGGGTGTTTAGTTTCTGGGCTGTCTCTTGAATTACCTTTAAGGGTTCATTCATGACAGTGTTGGTTTTCCCCAATGTGTACCTCCAAACTTCCAGCCCCTCTTTTACCCAGTCCAATCCCAAAGCTCTCTCCACAGTTTTAGGGATTTATTACAGCAGCCTCTGCTTTGTTGTCAAGCATCTGTATGAGCCAGGGCTCTCTAGAGAAGCAAAACAGAGGTAGGGAAGTGAAGAAAGAGGAAAGATTTATGTTAACTGGAGCTCCAGACCCACCATCTGCAAGCCTGAGAACCAGCAAAGCCTCTGAGGTGGTTCCAGTGCAGGCCCAAGTACAGAAGCCTGGAGGAACTAGTACTACCCGACCTGGTCCAGACCCAATCTCTCAGGCCCCGGGTCAGCCAGAGGACACACTAACCCTTCATTTTTTCCTTTGTTCACTCCAGCCCTCAGCAGATTATATGGCACTCACCCACACTGGTCTACCATTTTAAATGCTAATCTCTTCTTGAGATAGCATGTACCCAGAAATGTACTGGTTATCAGGATATTACTTATTTCAGGTGAATTGACATATCAAATTAATCATCAAAGGATCACATAGCCAGGTGTAGTGGTGTACGGAGGCAGAGGCAAGTGGATCTCTGTAAGTTTGAGGCCAGCCTGGTCTACATAGAGAGTTCCAGAACAGCCAGGGCTATGTAGAGAGGTCTTAAACAGACAAACAAACAAACAAACAATAATAAAAACAAAAATAACACATCACAAAGCTACAATAAAAAACTGGGTGCCATTGTTAGTAGTGATGGAGTGCTGCCTGACACAGCTCCCCACTGTTGTCCATAACAGCCTGAGGGGCTCTTTTTCAGAGAGTTCTACTCATGGGTCTCCTCCCCTACCTCTGTGCACTATGAATGCCTGTGAGCATGTGTGTATATGTGCCTATGCGGGTGGGAGATGCATGTTAGATGTCCTCCTAGATTGCTGTCCACTTTCTTTCTTTCTTTTTTTTTTTTTTTTTTTTTTAGCATTTTTTATTAGATATTTTCTTTATATACATTTCAAATGCTATCCGGAAAGTTCCCTATACCCTCCACCTGCCCTGCTCGCCTACCCACCCACTCCCACTTCTTGGCCTGGCATTCCCCTGTACTGGGGCATATAAAGTTTGCAATACCAAGGGGCCTCTCTTCCTAGTGATGGCCGACTAGGCCATCTTCTGCTACATATGCAGCTAGAGACATGAGCTCTGGGGGGTACTGGTTAGTTCATATTGTTGTTCCACCTATAGGGTTGCAGACCCCTTCTGCTCCTTGGGTGCTTCCTCTAGCTTCTCCATTGGGGGCCCTGTGTTCCACCTTATAGATGATTGTGAGCATCCACTTCTGTATTTGCAAGGCACTGGCATAGCCTCATACGAGACAGCTTTAACAGGGTCCCTTCAGCAAAATCTTGCTGGCATACGCAATAGTGTCTGGGTGTGGTGGCTGATTATAGGATGGATCCCCCAGTGGGGTAGTCTCTGGATAGTCCATCCTTTCGTCTTACCTCCAAACTTTGTCTCTGTAACTCCTTTCATGGGTATTTTGTTCTCTATTCTAAGGAAGAATGAAGTACCCACCCACTGGTCTTCCCTCTTTTTGATTTTCTTGTGTTTTGCAAATTGTATCTTGGGTGTTTTATGTTTCTGGGCTAACATCCACTTATCAGTGAGTGCATATCATGTGAGTTCTTTTGTGATTGGGTTACCTCACTAAGGATGATATCCTCCAGATATATCCATTTGTCTAAGAATTTCATAAATTCATTGTTTTTAATAGCTGAGTAGTACTCCATTGTGTAAATGTACCACATTTTCTGTATCCATTCTTCTGTTGAGGGACATGTGGGTTCTTTCCAGCTTATGGCTATTATAAATAAGGCTGCTATGAACATAGTGGAACATGTGTTCTTATTACCAGTTGGAACTTCTTCTGGGTATATGCCCAGGAGAGGTATTGCTGGATCTTCTGGTAGTATTATGTCCAATTTTCTGAGGAACCTCCAGACTGACTTCCAGAGTACAAGCTTGCATTCCCACCAGCAATGGAGGAGTGTTCCTCTTCCTCCACATCCTTGCCAGCATCTGCTGTCACCTGAATTTTTGATCTTAGCCATTCTGACTGGTGTGAGGTGGAATCTCAAGGTTGTTTTGATTTGCATTTCCCTGGCTGCCCACTTTCTTTACTGAAGTAAGGTCTCTTGCTGAACCTAGATAGTCTAGCTAACCATTTTGTCCTAGGTCTATGCCTCCCAAACCTTGGGATTACAGAAGAGCCATTATACCAGCCTAGTCTTTAAAAGTTAAGTGTGAGTTACGGTGTATGGAACAGGCTTGGAACATGTACCTTGACCAGAGCCATATTTCCGACCCTCTGCCCAGCTTTTATGTGTGGGCCTCATGCTTGCCATCTCCCTAACTTCTTTACTTTGTAGCAGAAGCCAGTATGATGCAGAGTTAGAGTTTGTTAAGAGGAGATTTAAATAGCTTCAAACAGGAAATAGAGGCGCTAAAGAGAATTCATGACCCAGGCCTGTTTGGTGTGGGCTTCTTAAGAGAGAGTCAGGATTGAGTGTCTGTGAGATAGTCACACATTGCTTTCATGGCTTCTGAAGTCACATTTTGGGAGGCTTGCTAAGGGCTATTTTCTTTTCAATATAATGCACTTCAGATGGGGTCACAGCTGATAAGGTAAATCCTAGGTCATGGGGCTGCAGAGAAGTTAGGATGTCTTTACTATAAACAAAGGTTCAGATTTGCTTGTGAAGTTCCCAGAAAAATGTCTAGGAAAGGAGAAAGGCACACTTGAGAGTCATACAGGCTTAGGCCTTTAGACCTGGTTCATTGCTGATTTAACGTTTTCTTTTTGTATTACTGTTATTACTCTGTTCGTACACATGCACCAAAACACTAAGAAGGAAAAAAATACATAAAAGCAATTTGATCTCTGTCAGAAGCCTTCATACCAAGCGTGGGTAACTGTGCTGAAATTCTTGCTTCTCAGCTGGCTAGGAGCTTTGGCCAGATTTCTTTCCCCTATCCCACCCTTTCTTTGGAAAAGAAAGACAGAATTAAGTAGTCAAAAACTAAGATATGTGTCAGTAGTATGTCTTGAATTAAAAGAAATGGTAGAGTTCTTCAGGGACTATAGAGGTGTAGCTCATGGATAGAGAGCCTTGTGTGTGCAAGGCCATAGGTTCAATCCCTAGCAATATAGCAAAAAAGAAAGTTCTCCAGTCAAAAGAGAAGTGATTGCTCCTGGAAGTGTGAGAATATAGGAAGGAATGAAAGTCTGTGAGAAAGGAAGTTGCTAAATGTAAATGAATTTGGCTTCATATGGAGTTTAAATTTAATGTAGAATGAACACACAACAATAACAGCAGCATTACAGAATTTAACAAGACGAAGAGGGAGAAGAGGAGAAGATGATGAAGGTACAACACAAAAAGAATTTTGAAAGGTTTCTATTCCAGGATTATTCTTTCATCTTCTAGGAACTGGTAAAGACTCTAATTTACTTTTAGGTTTAACAGGTTAAGGTTCATTTCCTACTGTATAAGGAAAACAATAATAAAATATTGTAAGAGCTATCAGAGTAGGGAAATGGGGTAATCATAGTTAAAGGCTTAATGCAAGAGAAACTAAGAAAGTAAAAGGCCTACTTGGAGTGACTGACAGGAGTAAGAGGTGATGGGATTCTAGACACACTGATGTGGCATTTCATAACAAACCAGAGGCTTTGTAACACTGGAAAACCAAAATCCATTTACATGCTGCTTGCAAGATAAGTACCATACATAGTCTGTATTATATGTATATAAATACATAGTCTGTATTATATGTATATACAGGCAGCAAGTAAAGAATTGTGACAAAGAAACTGCCACCTTTAATCCCAGCACTCAGGGGGCAGAGGTGGAGGTAAGCAGATCTCTGCAATTCTAGGCCAGCCTGGTCTGCACTCAGGGGGCACAAGTGACATGTAAACAAAGGATAATCAACTCGGCCAGGCAACTCTTTCTGGAAAAGTCTATGCACCAAGTCCCACGTAGTCCAGCAAGCACACTTGGCCAAGATGGATTCTGTCTTTTGTGTCTGACATAGTTAGGTGGTCTTTGTCTCATCCCATTGGAGGGAGTGTGACTTCACAGTTTGTCTTGATTTTCTGATCCACACAAAGCAGAAGAGGAAGGGTTAGGAAATAGGAGTCCTAACTAACTAACTACCTGTCATTGAAAAAAAAGTTTCTTACAATAGTGAGTTCCAGGCCAGCCGGGGCTTCACAGTGAAGACCCTGTCTCAAAGAAGGGAAAAAAGTGCACAGATTAACCTAGTAAAACCTGATAGAGCGGTCTTACTATCAAAGTAGGTTTAAGGCAAGAGGCATAGAAAGAGAACATTTCAAAACTCACAGGGTGATCACGTCAGCAGTAATTAAAAGCCACAGTTGGGCTGGGCTGTAGCCCAGCAGCTCGGCTCTCGTGCACAAGGCCCCGGGTTAGATCTTCAGCACTGGAAAAAAGCCGTGCATCGGAGCAGCAACCTCCGAGGATAGTGAGAGCAATTAGTCATCTGGCTCACATTTCTTCCCTGAGATGTCAGTTTGAAATGACAGAGAAACATGCAAATGTTCCTCTTCGTAACTTCACAGAGAACAAAGGAAAGGTGAATAGATTTTTTAATCTCCCCCCTTTACCTGTATATTTTCATTCTCTGAAATCACTGGTAAAATGCAGAGCTCTTTCTGTAGGTGTGTGAGGTATAAACTGCAGAAGCCCTTCCTTCAGGAATTTGAGACTTTGACTGGCTGGGTGGCTCTCATCTCTAGTCCTAGCACTTGAGAGGTGGAGGCAGGAGGAGCAGGAGTTTAAGGCCATCTGAATTCATGGTCAATTCCAGGCCTGTGTGGGATTAAGTCTTATGCTATATAAGGATAACTGATTTCCACCCCATCTTTCGATTCCTGTGATGCAAATGTAACTTCTCTGTGTGGCTGGTCCTCATAACCACGCCACTGTGTGAGTGTTAAGGCAGTGCTGTGCTGAGTTCCTAGGAGGGGTAACTGGCTCAGGAGTCTAGCCTGCAGAACTAGGACATAATGTAAGCAAGCCTGTGAGAAACAGCAAATACTCCTGGTCGGCATTTCAGCCTTGTTGTTACAGAGTTGGTTATGTGCAGAGAGAAAGCAGGGAGCGCCTAAACAAGCAGCTGAGTGGTGCCTACGAAATAAGTCATTGCTGTACTGTTTCTTAAGCTCTCAAGCAAAATTTGAAGGACTAACGCCAAGAAATGGTAACCATTCTCTCTGTCTCTGCGGTTCTCACATGAGAAACTAACAAAGTAGAGGCTGGAGTCAAGTAAAAACTTTGCATAGAGTAAGAGATGATAGTGGCAATCAGGAGAACGTTGATTTTATCTATACTGTTTACATCTTTAGGGAAAAAAGGATCTATTGGGGCTGGAGGAGCAGCGTCGTAGTTAAGACGGCATGTTCTTTCAGAGGACCTAGGTTATTCCCAGGACCCACATGGTGGCTCATAGTCAGCAGTAACTCCGGTTCTCGGGCGTCCTTTTTCTTTTCTGTGTCCTAAATGTGATTATGTTTTCAACTTGCCGTAGAATGGTTGGCCCCTTGCATTTTGTGTTGAGCTTCCTCTCATTCTGGTTGACTGGAGGATTCTGGTTGACTGGAGCATTCTGGTTGACTGGAGCATTCTGGTTGACTGGAGCATTCTGGTTGACTGGAGCATTCTGGTTGACTGGAGCATTCTGGTTGACTGGAGCATTCTGGTTGACTGGAGCATTTCTGTTCTAAGAACTGGAACTAGACTCAGAGGCCATTCATTTTTAAGAATGTGTTTCGAGCCAGGCAGTGGTGGCGCATGCCTTTAATCCCAGCACTCGGGAGGCAGAGACAGGTGAATTTCTGAGTTCGAGGCCAGCCTGGGCTACAGAGTGAGTTCCAGGACAGCCAGGGCTATATACAAAGAAACCCTGTCTCAAAAAACCAAAAAAAAAAAAAAAAAAATCCTTCTTTTTTCTTAAAGATTTATTTATTTATTTTATGTATATGAGTACATTGTAGCTGTACTGAGGGTTGTGAGCCTTCATGTGGTTGTTGGGAATTGAATTTTAGGACTTTTGCTTGCTCCGGTCAACCCTGCTTTCTCTGGTCAACTCTACTAGCTCAGTCCCTGCCCGCTATGGCCCAAAGATTTATTTATTATTATACATAAGTACACTGTAGCTGTCTTCAGACACATGAGAAGAGGGTGTCAGATCTCATTATGGGTGGTTTTGAGCCACCATGTGGTTGCTGGGATTTGAACTCAGAACCTTAGGAGGAGCAGTCAGTGCTCTTACCCGCTGAGCCATCTCTCCAGCTCTACTCTTTCCTTCTTATGGAGGTGTGTTAGGTTCAGTATCTCTTTTTGTCTCTGGAGGGGTATGCTGTGTCCCCAGTGGATGCTTGAAATAGCACATAGTTCTATATCTCATGTGCACAGGCATGTGTTGTTAACTGTGGTGAGAAATCTGGAATTTTATTTCTCTAAAAAGAATATTGTAAGACCAGTTTCATGTTGATCCTAGGTATGGGACGGGGCTGCTTTGGCCTCCGTAGCAGCTGACTGTGGTTTGCCTCTCACTCTAGCAGAGATGTGGTTTGGCCGGCTGCAGCTGTTGTGTAACATGGGGAATTCTGGAGACGTTTCAGAGGTTATATGAACGCCGGAGCTCTAGTAGGCAGGGTTGGTGGTTGGTGGTTTGGTGATGGCTGGAGGGAGTGTTTAAGGTTTGTTAGTAGTCGTGCTCAGAGAAGAAACAAAAGGAAAGAAATTAGACTCAAAGACCGCTGTCTCTCTCTTCCCCTCCGTCTTTCTTTATCTCCTAGTTATGGGTGGGAGAGATAAAGGGTAGGAAAAGAAGAACCCACCAAGTAGGAAAGACCAGCTGCAGTCAACAGTAACATTTTGGTCAACAGTAAGATGCCACAGTGGTGCAGTAAGAGCATGTATGACCTATGGCATGATACTGTCTTAGTCTGGAAATACATCTCAAGTGTTCTCACATGAAATCACTTTAACAGAGCACTTCTCAGAACATATCCCCATCATAAACAGTTTATGGCTGTACTGTATTTTTTTTCCTGATTGTAATACCTTGATAAGTTTGAATTTTCAAACTGGGCTTAATAAGAGATTAGCAGTAGTGAGATGAAGTCAGATAAATGGCAACAACACTGTTACAGCACTAGGGTACTGTGTGTGGCTACTTGAACTGTGCGGATATTGTGCTAGCCCGTCTCGTCTGATAGTCCAGCTGAGTACTACAGGACTAATGGGCAGGTAACATATATAGCGTGGATACATTGAACAAAGCAGGGGTTGATGGTGCACAGTGTGATGTCATGTGACTTCATTATACTAGGAAGAATGGCATGCAATTTATTTATTTATTTGTTTGTTTATTTATTTATTTTTGAAGTGCTAGGGATGGAGCTTGGGACTTTTCACTTGCTGGCCAATTGTCTGCCACTGAGCTATATTCCAGCTCTTTTTCTACTTTTTATTTTAAATTTTATTTATCATTTTATTTGTGTGTGATGTGTTTGATTTGTGTGTGTGTACATACTTCCACACACACAGGATGTGTGGAAGTTAGAGGCCAACATTCCTTTTTCCACCATGGACTCTTGGAATCAAACTCAGATTGTTAGGCTTTTTTTTTCTTTCTTTCTTTCTTTTTTTTTTTTTGTTTTTGTTTTTGTTTTTCGAGACAGGGTTTCTCTGTATAGCCCTGGCTGTCCTGGAACTCACTTTGTAGACCAGGCTGGCCTCGAACTCAGAAATCCACCTGCCTCTGCCTCCCGAGTGCTGGGGTTAAAGGCGAGTGCCACCACCGCCCGGCTAGATTGTCAGACTTCTGTGGGAAGTGCTTTTACCCACTGAGCCACCTCACTGGTCCTTACTTAATTAAAAAAAAAGATTTATGCTGGGCGTTGGTGGCGCACGCCTTTAATTCCAGCACTCAGGAGGCAGAGGCAGGTGGATTTCTGAGTTCGAGGCCAGCCTGGTCTACAAAGTGAGTTCCAGGACAGCCAGGGCTATACAGAGAAACCCTGTCTCGAAAAGCCAAAAAAAAAAAAAAGATTTATATTATTTTTACTTTATATGTGTCTCTTGCCTGCATGTATCTCTGTTCATTGTGTGCTTGCAGCACCTGAAAGAACAGAATCGGTATTAGACATCCCAAGACCAAGTTCTCAGCACAGAGGAGGTTGATTTGCCCGAAAAGGACAAAGGGCAGGGAATAAAAGACAAAGACAGGAGATACAGGATGAGGGAGAAGGGGATGAGAACAAGGGAGAGGGGGAAAGATATTGTGTGGGAGGGACAAAGGACTGCCTCTGGATAGAGAAGAAACAGCCAGTGTGGCCCATAGGCAAAATGGCAGTTTATAAAGGGAAAATGGGGAACCCTGTATTAGGACAAGTGGGTAAATTTTGATTTGGTATATTAATTAAGTACCACAAAGGGGGCTTTTGATTCCTGGACTTCAGTACTTTGATACCTGTACCTTGGTGGTGTCCAGTGTCTGGGGGAGGAAGTGGCCAAATAAGGGATTAGACCTTGGTGGGTCACTTTAGGAATGAAACTTAAGAGTTTAGCAAAACAGCGGGAATGGGGGAGAAGGTAAAAGAAAAAACTGTTTGCCATGCTCTGGCCTGCTAGAGCCCTTCAGTGGCATGAGGCCAGAAGTGGGCTTAGATCACTTGAAACTGATGCAGATGTTATTAGTAACTGGGTCTACAAGAGCAGGAAGTGCTCTTAACTGCTGAGCCATCTCTCCAGTCCCCTGGTGCCTTCCTTTGCTAAGATGTCCAGGTTGGTCTTGACCTCCCAATCCTCCTGCCTTAGCTTCCTGAGTCACTGGAATTACAGACCACCCCCATGCCCACCTTGATGACCTATGATTGAAAACCTTCTAATTGTTTAGTTCTGACAGTTCCCATTTGGTGCTTTTAGAGACCAGAGTTGACCACAGGAGACTAAAACTACAGAAAGTAAAGCTGCTGGTGAAGAGGGACTATTGTGGGTTTTGGTGCCTTGGTACCAAAAATAAAATACATCTTAAATTATCATAATGCAGTATGTGTTGTTTAATAACTGGGATGTTTCATAAGCAGGTTATAAAGTGACTTCATCATTGTAGGACTATTATTAAGAGACCAGCCTCTTGATATAAATTAAGTCACTTGACAAAGCCTCCTAATTCAGGCCAGAGTTGTGATAAATATGACATAAAGATGTGATGTATGAGGTGCTGCTGCCAGGGTAATCTTGATGCGATGTTTTATAGCAAACTTAATAACTTTTGTTTATTTTGTTTTATGTGTGTGTTTTTGCCTGCCTGCCTCTGTGTGTGTGTGTGTGTGTGTGTGTGTGTGTGTGTGTGCACGCACGCCAGATGTGTACCTGGTGCCTGTGGAAGTCAGAAGGGGTCTTGGATCCCCAGCAGCTAGAGTTACAGACAAGCTGCAATGTGGGTGCTGGGAACTGAGCCCAAATCTTCTGCAGGAGAAGCAGGTGTATGAATAAATTTAACATGATGGTAGGTAGGATTGATGATGCAGTGGATGGGTAGAGCACTGGCCTCAGTACAATCCTCCCAAATCAGTGGCTCTCAACCTTCTTAATGCTGGGACTCTTTAATATAGTTAGTTCCTCATGTTGTGGTGACCCAAACCATAATATTATTTTCATTGCTACTTTAAAATTGTAATTTTGCTACTGTTATGAGTTGTAATGTAAATATTTTTGGAGATAGAGGTAAGGGGTCTCAACCCATATGTTGAGAATCATTACAAATACTCCATGATAAGTCAGTGGCAAATGTAACACATTGTGTATTTTCAATTAAGTTTTGCATTCTGAATATAATTGTATATTATACTTTTATAATGTCGACAACATAGTAAGTTTGTTTATACCAGAATTCCTTATCACTGCAAACATGGTTAGATCAGATCAGAATGCATGGCACACTGAGCTGTACCGTTCGGTCACTAGGCGATGGGAATCCCCCAGCTCTATTATGATGTTATAGAGCCATGTCATTGGGTGCATCTCACAGTGTAGCACAGCTGTATTATGTACATTAGTAGCACACCTACGCTTTTCACTTATTACATATACAAATCATCATAAAATACTTTTACTTTTTATAGGCCTCATAAGTTGTTTTTCCAGTTGTGTCCATTGGTGTTCTGTCAGCACTGCTGTTTTCCAGTTGTGTCCATTGGTGTTCTGTCAGCACTGCTGTTTTCCAGTTGTGTCCATTGGTATTCTGTCAGCACTGCTGTTTGAGAGTTCTTGTTTCCCCATAGTCTAGCCACAAGTGTTTGCTCCATAATTTACATGCTCTGAGTGAGACTGAACATCTTGTGTTTAGGGACTTTTAGTGTCTTTATTGTGCATTTTACATTTTGTTACTGTTGGTCCCTTCACCCCAGGCCAGCAGCACTCTATGAACACCATCCATTTATTAGAATTTTCTCTTTCAGATCTTCCATGGTGGCTTATTTTAATTCGGCAGAAAGCGTTGGTAGGCAAACTCCCAGGAGACCATGAGGTCTGTAAAGTCACCAAGATTGCTGTATTGTCACTTTCTGAAATGGAACCTCAGGAGCTTGAGCTGGAGGTAAGGTGACATCAAGGGGACTGTCACAAAGACGCTTGATAGCAGACATGTAGTTTGTGTCTTCACACCTTGCAGCAGACCCTCACAACCCATGAATTGCAGTGTAGAGGACAGAGGCCAAGTGGCTTTAAGGGTTGAGGGAAAGATTATCTTTAAATAACATGAAGATGAGGCCTCCCTCATGCCATGCACATATGTGTGGAGGAGGGGAGTGTATGACCGTGCATGCAGATGCTCATGAAAGTGCTTGCATGTGCACATATGGCCGACAGGTCAACATCAGATTCCATCCTCTACCACTTACTTTCCTTGTTTTCGTTTGGGGATGGGGTATAGAGGGTTTAAGACTGGGTCTCAGTGTGTATCCCCAACTACCCTGGAGTTCCCTACATAGACCAGGCTGGCCTTGAACTTACAGAGGTGCCTCTGCCTTCTGAGTGCTTGGATTAAAGGCATGTGCTTCCCTGACCAGCTTAGCACTTATTTTCTTGAGATAGTTTTTCACTGAACCTGGTGCTCACAGGTCAGCTAGACTGCTGTGTGGCTAGCACGTTCTAGGGATCCACCTTTTCTATCTTCTGGTGGCTTCTATCTTCTGGTGGCAGGCTTACAGGCACATGCCTCCATCCATGGCTTCCCTCATGGGCGCTGAGGGCAGATTCGTCACTGAGCCACCTGCCCAGCATAACTGAATAGTTTTAGAACGATCAGGTTGTTTGAGCTATAGTGTTTATTAAGGTCACCAAAGATTATGCTTCATGTTAGGAATGGAATATATGTTGTAACCTGGGCAAATTAGGGGACAGCGTAACACTTTTGTGGCTGTCCTAAAACACCATGACCAAGGCAACTGATAGAGTTTATTTGGACTTATGGTCCCAGAGGACTAAGACTCCATCATGGCAAACATTGTTGTCTTGAACAAACGCTCAGAGCTCTTTAAACCACCACATTAACCAGAGCGTAACCCTGGAATGGCATGGATTTGAAACCTCAAAGCCTGTCCCAGCCACGTAGCCCAAGCCTCCCCAAAACTGGGATCAAGTATTCAAATGCCAGAGCTTATTGAGGATCAAACGATCCTCATTGAAACCACTGCAGAGAGCATCGCCATCCTTGGGTGAATGTTTTAGGAATTATTACCATGCCCCTTTCCCTTTTACTTTTAATTTATATCACAGTAAGGGAACTTTGCAACAGTGAGTAGCAGGAGAGGCAAGGATAGGTGTGCTGATAATCATCACATTTCTTCTCATCTTCTGATATTAATTTAAATCTGTCATCCCCTCCTTTCCTTCTGTTCATGTAAACACAATTAAAAGGAGCTTTCCCCCTTAACTCCTATTGTCTTTCATGGGAGTACATATAAGCACTTGTTAGGTGACGCTGGTGAGGCTGGCGCGTGTCTCCTACTGCAGCACGCCCCTCTGATTTGAAGCCTGTTTACTGTTCTGTGTGACCCACCACTGTCCTCCTTCCCAGCAGAGAGCTCCCGCTGCTTGTCAGGTCAGCCTCCTTGGTTTGCTGCAGCCCACTTCTCTTCTGTAATTGGAGCAGAAATGATTTTATTGCAGATTTTAATATTAGAATTTAAGTTTCTTTCTCAGTGGTGTTGAGATGGGTGTGGCTTATTGGCCTGCCAGTTTACTTGTGGTAGCATTTATCAGTACTTTATTCCTTATTATTGTCAAATAATATTTCACTGTGTGAGTGTGCTTTTTTAGTTTAGCTTCCCTTCAGATGATGAACATTTGAGTTGCTTCTATTTTTATACTATTATACTGTGGTAAGCAGTTTGTAACAAGCAAGCTTTTGGTAGACATAGGTTTTCATTTCCCTGAAGTATAGAGTTCCTAGGTCATTTTGGTAATTCTGCTTAACTTTTTTGAGAATTGCCACACTGTTTCCAATATAGCATATCACTTAAAAAATATATATGTATATGGCTATGGTGGGACTCTAGGGCTCAAAAAATGAGAAGACATGCATTATGCATTTTGAAAAATACCCTTAAAGTGTTAAGGGCTTCTGTTCCCCGCCTGCTTAGCACATGTGCTGTATCTCATTGCTGTAATAGAGAACAGCACCGTTTTCCACTTTCCCATCAGAAAGCTGTTTAAAGTTTTATCTCAGAATGGATATAGATAACAAAATTGAAAGTAAAACCATTTGTTTTCCTTTTCTTCAGCAACATCAGCTTTTAATCTTGGTTGTGAAATATAACTTGTAAGAGGAATAAAAAAATAAACTGCCGGAGTTTATGGTAGTGAAATTTTTAAAAGAATAATCAAAGCTATAATAAGGGCCTACCGTACACTTTAGAGACCTTAGAGTCCACTGGGAAGGGAAGACAATCCAAGTGCCAACATCCAAGGATAATGTCTAAACAAAATAGTTATGACTGGAAGGGTCCCCAAGAAATCATTTTCTTATCATTATTTTCTGACAGGGCTGACTTTTAGCTCAGTAATTATATAGAAGATTCTAGAGTATTCATTAGTGTGACCTTTGCTTAAGGTAGTTCAGTGAGTTTATGCTTTGTTCCATAGATCTGTAATTCTTATCTAAATGTTTTTTATCCATATTTTTTACAGTTCTGTTTTTAGTTGGTTTTGTGCACAGACTTGCATGTAATATCAAAGATGTATTGGGGAAAAAAGTGTATTAGCCAGACATGGTGGCACACACCTTTAATCCCAGCACTTGAGAGGCAGGGGCAGGTGGATCTCTGTGAGTTCAAGTCCAGCTTAATCTATAGAGCAAGTAACAGACAAGCCAGGGCTACACAGGGAGTGAACGAGTCTGTCTGTCTGTCACCCCTACCCTCAGAATACACACACAGATATACACACACAGATACACACACACACACACACACACACACACACACACGCTCACGCGCAGAGTATATTAGTTGTTATTCTATTGCTGTGATAAAAATACTATAAGCAAAGCAAATTAGAAAAGGTCTGATAGTGGCTCTGGTTTCTGAGCCATAGTCCATCATGTTGGGGCAGGTATAGCAACAGACAGGGAAAACATCTCAGCAGGTGCAAGGAAGCCCACTGATCCCATTTCATCCCCACCCAAGAGAGTGAGGAGGAAAGAGAGAGAGAGAGAGAGAGAGAGAGAGAGAGAGAGAGAGCGAGAGCGAGCGAGCGAGCAGGGATGGGGCAAGGCTGTAAAACTGCAAGGCCCAGCCCAGTGGCATACTTCAGCTAGTAGTCTCCACCTCCAAGAGCTTCCAGAACCTTCCCAAGCAGTGCCACCAACTGGGGACTAAGTTCAAATCCATGAGCTAATGGAGGGCATCTCTCTTTCAGAACATATCAGAAAGTTTATTCCATATAGTTATCTATGCCCCTAACTGAGGCTTAAGCCTCATCCCACGAGACATTAGTATTTCCTGAAGAATCAGATGAGTATTTATACTATATGTTTTATATATTTATATTAAATACTCATAAATATTTGTGCTAAATAGTAAATGATGAGTGTCGTATGTTCTCAGGGCATAGCTTATACATGCACTCTTTTTAATTGAGAATTTTGATGTGTATAGTTGTTTGGCCTACTTGTGTTCTGTGTTCCATATGAATGTATGGTACCCTTGGAGACTGGATGAAGGTGTTGGATCCTCTGGGACTGGAGTATCCAACAGCCACGTAGGTGCTTGGAATTAAATCTGGGTTCTTAGGAAATGCTCTTAACGGATGAGTCATCTCTCCAGTCCCTATGAAATGAATTTTTAATAAATTTCAAAAATAAATGTTCAGCTCTCAGTTCTTTGGGTTTTCTGATCAGAAGCTAAAAGATAGTAGACCCAAGTAAACTCCCCTCCAAGCTGAGATAAAAGCAAATGAAGGCAATAAAGACAAAGACAGTTGTCTTAGTTATTGTTCTGTTGACCTGTTGATCACTGTGAGCAAGGCAGCTTATAAAATAAAACATTTAACTGTCTCACTAGCTATCATTCTTTAACTGTCCGTCCCCTGTTGTTGCCTCAACACATCCAGATTTCATTATTGTGTGTAAAGACAGGAGGAGAGCCTGTTGAAAGGTCCAGCTTTTAAGATTCCCAGTAGAGCAGACTCAGGGAATTTTCTCAACCAAAGCACTCAGGTAGTTAGCACAAACAAACATTTAATACGGATGTTTGTAATGGCCTTGAGGCATAGCAGATGTGTATTTTGCAATATTTTACTTAGATGCTAGTTTTCAAAGCATTTGTAACCTCGACCAGAACAGAACATTGTATCCCTTGAACATGTTAAATAAGAGTAAACGTGGACCTGGGTTTTCTGCCTTTAACCCTAAGTATGTCTTGCCTGTATTGTGAATTATTTATAGTGTAGCTTTTAATTATTGAAACCATAGCTATATTCTGCCTACTTAGTCATTTCACTAATTCTTAGGGTCTACTTTTAACCCAAATGCCCAAGCAGTAGCATTCACTTCTGTACTCATACTTGAACATCTAAAGTAGATGATAATTAATAATGAATCATCCTTTTAAAAAATTATTTAGCTCTGTAAGAAGCATCATTTTGGAATTAACAAGCCTGAGAAGATTATACCATCTCCTGAGGACTCCAAGTCTCTACTGAAGACATTTACGAATATCAAATCCAATGTGTCTGCTCCCAACAAAAAGAAAGTAAGACTCTGATTGGCGTGGGCTTGGAATCCGTCATTGATTAGTCATGAGTTGAGGGTAAATAAATCCATCTGGAAGCTTTTTTTTTTTTTTTTTTTTTTTCTCTTTCGTGTATCAGAAGACCGTCCTGTGTTTTGGGGATTGTCCTAACTTGAAGTCTTGCATTATCTAGTGACTTATCGTTTGACTCCTGACTTACAGATTGACTTCTTACAGGTTAAAGAAAGTAAAGAAAAGGAGAAACTGGAGAGGCGTTTGCTTGAGGAGTTGCTGAAGATGTTCATGGACTCAGAGTCCTTCTATTATAGCTTGACCTATGACCTGACCAACTCGGTGCAGAGGCAGAGCACTGGGGAGAGGGATGGCCGTCCCCTGTGGCAGAAGGTATACCCACAAGGCAGAGCAGTGATGGCTCCTGACCAGTGCCTGTTCGCCTTTTGTAGGAGATTAAAGTGTTCCTGAGCTGATCTTTTCCTCTACCTTTCTAGGTTGATGACCGATTTTTCTGGAATAAGTACATGATCCAAGATCTCACCGAGATTGGTGTGAGTAGATGCTTCTAAACATCATCGTTGCAATTGTTCTGCAAAGGTCGCTGGGTTTGGTGAATTCTGAGATGTTATTGGGAGCTTCTCCTGCAGAGGAGACTCGTTTAACTCAGGAGATGAAGGCGGTGCCTTCAGGTAGTTTACAGCCCCATGGCCAGTCTCCTCAGCACTCTTTTCTATGAATGTGATGTCATATACCTGTAAGAGATGTGTCACAAGTGTCAGGTCCTCTGGGCTCTGTAAGTATGTTCAACTCCATCCTAGGCTATATAGCAAGATCCACCTTTAGAAAAAACAGAAGTGGGGGGGGGGCAGTAGTAAGCAGTACCCAGTGCTGTAAGTAGTGAGTAGTAGGACGCAGTGATGTCCATAGAGTGCCTGAAAAGGTGACTCCATTGGGAATGCAGAAGCCTAGTTTTCTGTAGTGATACCATTTTGGTTTCTCTGGGGTTTGACCAGTATTACAGTGGTTACAAACTGCAGGGTGTGGTGGTGTGATGGCATGACTGCATGGAGTTCTCTCTGGTTTTATTTTTACATTGTATTTATTAGTGTGTGCTTGTGCATGTGTGCGTGTGTGCACGCACGCGTGCATGTGGTGGGGTCAGAGGACAACATTTGGAGTTGGGTCTCCTCCCCGTGGCATGCAGGGATTGGAGTCAGGTTGTCAGACTTCCTCGGCAACTGCTTTTGCCCTCTGAGCCATCTTGCCTGTCTCGTTCTGGAAGGATGGTTACTTTCTACTTTCCAGTTCTGTCAGAAGTACTTGAGTACAGTGACTTCTTGTCACTGAGATAAGGGTGTCTGAGATGGGCGGATTGAGCGGAGAAGAGTTTATTATGGCTGGTGATTTCAATACATCATCATGTGGGGGGAAGCGTCTTGCCGTGGTGGGCCAGGCAGTAGGGAGATACGGATGTTCACCTCCCCCTTTGTGCTGTCTGGGCCTCAGACGATGATACTACCTGGGTACGTCTTTTCTTTACAGTTAGTTCTAGAAACAGACACAAAGATGCACCCAGAGGTCTGACTCTTATTCTAGGTGATTCTGAGTCCAGTCAAGTTGACTGAAGACTAGCCATCAGTCCTATTACACATCCTATTACGCATGTTGGAGAATTATGGCTGAGGGCTCCTGTTTGCTGTGTGCTTTAGACACTGAACACAAGACAAAAGTAACAGAATGGGGTCATCTGTTAGTTTCCTTAGCCTTTAAGCTATTTTTCTTTCCCCATCTCCCCTTTACTGATAGTTCATAGCAGTTACTGAAATCTTAACTAGTACATCTTCAGCCAGACACCTACTGTGAAGTTGAGGCATAGGGTGTTCTTAGCTTTCTGATACTGATCATGCAGTGAGTGTTTGTTTTTATGAGTATTTTATGAGTGTTTGTTTATATTGAGTATTTGTTTTTATGATGACAATGTGGAATTCCAGTGTTTGGTGAGCTTTGTCAGACACTTTCACATTACTGTGAAAAGCTAATGACTTGGGATAAAGATGGCATTTGGCAACATATGGTTTTATGTTCTTGTCAAGAATCTTGGATTTATTGATAGAACAAAAGTATAAGTAGCCGGGCGTGGTGGCGCATGCCTTTAATCCCAGCACTCGGGAGGCAGAGGCAGGCGGATTTCTGAGTTCGAGGCCAGCCTGGTCTACAAAGTGAGTTCCAGGACAGCCCGGGCTATACAGAGAAACCCTGTCTCGAAAAACCAAAAAAAAAAAAAAAAAAAAAAAAAGTATAAGTAGTGAGAATAGTAGTAAAATGAAGACTGTAGTCTAAGCCATTACCTCATTGTTGCCATCGCCATCCTTCTGAAGGTTTGAGTTACAGAGAAAGAACACCAAGTGAAACTAAGCCCGGAAATGAGTAGGACCCACAGTGCACAGAACAGAGGACAGAGTGGGACCCATAGTGCACAGCACAGAGGACTAGGTGGGACCCACAGTGCACAGCACAGAGGACTGGGTAGGACCCACAGTGCACAGCACAGAGGACAGGGTGGGACCCATAGTGCACAGCACAGAGGACAGGGTGGGACCCACAGTGCACAGCACAGAGGACTGAGTGGGACCCACAGTGCACAGCACAGAGGACTGGGTGGGACCCACAGTGCACAGCACAGAGGACAGGTGGATTTGGAACTGATGTTGAAGAGGGGTGTGATAGCACAAGTCTATAATCCCACACTCCAGAAGTTGAGACAGGACAACCTGGACCACACAAGAAGACCCTGTCTCAGAGCAAAGTGTGCGCGTGTGTCTGTGGATGTCAGAAGGCGACTTCAGATGTTCCTCAGGTGCCTGGTTTATGTAGAGACAAGTTCTCTCACTGGCCTGGAGCTCACCAAGTAGGCTAGGCTAGCAATGAGCCCCAGGGATCCACCTCCCTCCACCTCCTCAGCACTAGGTCACAAAGCATGTGTCCCATGCCTGGCTTGACGTTAACACAGAAGTACTTTAGACTGAGCTTCTCCTCAGTCTTAATCTGCTGGTTTTGAAACAGGATCTGATATATTCCAGTCCATTTTCAAACTTAATATGTAGCTAAGGATGACACTGAACTTCCTACCATGTTTCTTCCTCCAAGAGCTTGGTTTAAATTCTTAATGTGTTTCGTTTAGAAGAACAGAAGACTCTCTGAATAGGGCTCTCCTAATTAGTTAGATGACATTTTAAAATGAGACATTTATGGAAATCCTCTCTGCTGTTCATTTACTATTTGAATTTTAGGCTGGTGAAGAAAGTGTTTCTCTAAAGCAGGTTGTGAAGTGCAGCTGAGCTGAGGCAGAGCTCAGCTGCAGAATGCTTCCATGGCATTCCTACAAATGACAGCAACAGAACTGGGCATGCTAGTGTGTGCCCGCTGCCCAGTATGTGGGGGTGGAGGTAGCATGCACCTGCCAGCCGGTACCTGGGGGCTGAGGCAAGGCCCCCACCTAACATTCCAAGCCTGTCTGAGCTGCAGAGTGAAGCTCTGCCCAAAGAAAAGGGGGCCTGGAGAGATGGTTCAGCAGGTACAAGCATTGGGTGCTCTTGTCTAGGTTTGGTTCTCAGCACCATCCCCAGTAAACCCAGTTTCCCGGGACCTGACGCCCTCTTCTGCCCTTCACAGCACCGTATGCACCTGCTACACACACAGGCAGGCAGGCACAGCTATATAATAAGTGGGTTTCTTTCTTTATTATTTTTGAGTAGTGAACTGTTTTGTAACGGATGATCGGGACAGATTGCATTTTGTTATAGGCTAATGCAAGTGAAGTTTGGAACTCAGCTTTCAAGCTTTGCCTTCCTATACCTAAAGGAACAGCTATGAGAGCTCTGTGGTTAACTAATGTTGGCAGGCAGTGTGCTTTACTTTACACATGCTTGTACACAGCCTTAGGAGGCCCTAGGAATCCCATTCCACAGAGGACATTGGGACATAGGGAAGTGAGCACTCTGTCAGGTGGTGGAGTTTGAGTTTGTGTGGAACAGCCTGGCGCTCAGGCTGTGTTCCCTGTCAGGAGAAAGTCATTGTAAAGGAAAGGGAAGGCCTCACCCTCCCCTGACATCCTGTGAGTAGAACATGAGGTTGAGAAAGGGCCTGTGCTAGTGGCAGGCTGACACTGTAGGGCCTGTGCTGGTGGCAGGCTGACACTGTAGGGCCTGTGCTGGTGGCAGGCTGACTGTGGGGCCTGTGCTGGTGGCAGGCTGACTGTAGGTGCTGCTCAGTTATTTGCATTTAAGTAAGTAGCAGTGCTGTGCAGAGTATAAACAACGATGTCTGTTCCCATCCTAGACTCCGGATGTGGACTTCTGGATCATCCCCATTATCCAGGGTTTTGTGCAGATTGAAGAACTTGTGGTTAATTACAACGAGTCCTCAGATGATGACAAGAGCAGCCCAGAGACGCCCCCTCAGGACTCCACTTGTGTAGATGACATTCACCCACGATTTCTAGTGGCTCTTATATCTCGAAGAAGTAGGCACAGAGCAGGTAAGTAAGAGCATGCAAATGAAATGCAGGCAGGAGTGGAGGAGCTGCAGATGTGTGGAAATGCAAATGACAATCATGGCCTTGAAAGCACAGTTAGCTCCGAACTCCAAAGGCTGGGATACAATTAGAGAGGGATTTCTGCAGTGGAGAAACAGGGCAGAGTTAGCAAGTCAGACAGAGCAGTCTGCATGCACATAGACGATAAGGAAGTCACTTGGGATGTGTCTGAGGACAGTGTTCCAACTAAAAGCCTGTGTCACAGTGATAAATCCTTTCAGAGTGCTAACTAGCCCCTTTGGGAAAACCGTTGCCTTTCATTCAAAGGATTCAACTTAGCAGTGCTGGGTACAGCCGTGGTCTTGGTATGTTGTTGTTGCTGATGTTGTTTACCTCTCCGTGTGTGGGCTTCCCAGGTTTTCCTGTAGATAGGTAATTAAGAAGCAGGATCTAATCAGACAGGTTTGTTGAGAGTTTTGCTATGTAGTCCAAGCTGGCCTCGAACTTTATATTCTCTTGCCGCAGCCTGCAGAACATTGAAATATTAAGTGTGTGTTCCAGTACCAAGCCACGCTGAACGTTTTTTTTTATAACTTACTGCATTCTGTTTAATTTTCTTTCAGGAATGCGGTATAAACGAAGAGGAGTGGATAAAAATGGAAATGTTGCGAATTATGTGGAGACTGAGCAGTTAATTCATGTTCATAATCATACCCTGTCATTTATTCAAACTCGAGGCTCTGTGCCGGTCTTTTGGAGCCAGGTTGGGTATCGCTATAATCCAAGACCTCGGCTAGACAAAAGTAAGCTCGCCAGTTATTTGGTTTACAAGTGAAGATTTCGATGAGAATTTTTAAATAAAAAAAATCAGGTGCCAGGGCTGGTGAGATGGCTCAGCGGGTAAGAGCACTGACTGCTCTTCCAAAGGTCATGAGTTCAAATCCCAGCAGCCATATGGTGACTCACAACCATCCATAACGAGATCTGACGCCCTCTTCTGGAGTGTCTGAAGTCAGCTACAGTGTACTTACATATAATAAATAAATAAATCTTAAAAAAAAAACAGGTGCTAGATAGGTATGAATTTGTCTCATTTAAAACAATAACTCTTGGGGCTGGGATGTGACTTTGAGGTATGGTTTCCTGACCAGCCTGCTAGAAGCCCTTTTCAATCCCTGTACTAAAAACTACACAACAAAAGCCACGTCTCCCACTGTGACTGAGGTGAGGTTGTAGCCTCAGGACTGGGTCCTTTCCTGGATGTTGCAGTTTCTCAGCAGGCTGATAAAGCGCCTCACTTCACAGAGTCTGAACTGCTTGCTTTGAAGTTTACCTTCTAGAACATTTAACCCTGGGAAAGAATGACTGTAGCCAGTGTCTGTAGAAGCAGGGAGTGTATTAACTAGACACTAGTGCACAGGAAATCAGTGAGAGATAGGGTTTTTTTAAAAACATTTAAGATTTATTTTCTTAGACTATTTTAACTTTAGTATCAAACTATCATTTTCATTTTTTATTATAAGTCACATAAAACCTTTACTGAAAGGTAGGGTGTGTGTGAGTGTATGCGCGTGTATGCATGTGTGTGTGCCTGTGTGCATTTATAATTTCATAGTTGGTACTTTCAGATATATTTTAGCTCAGTCTAGTTGGAAAAAAGAAATCTTAATTTAAAATGATGGTTAGACAATCTTACATTTAAACGGTTAATGAATTGTTAAAAAGTAAGAATGGGCCCTGCAGTGGTAGTGCATGCCCTTGATCTAGCACTCAGGAGGCAGAGGCCAGTGGATCTCTGGCCTACAGGGTGAGCCCTGGGACAGCCAGTGCAATACAGAGAAACCCTGTCTTGAAAAATAAATAAGAAAGTAAGAATAAAGATGGAGTAGGTGGGGCTGGAGAGGTGGCTCAGTGGTTAAGAACACTGACTGCTCTTTCAGAGGACTTGAGTTCAATTTCCAGCAACCACATGGTGGCTCTCAACCATCTGTAATGGGATCTGATGCCCTCTTCTGGTGTGTCTGAAGACAGCTACAATGTACTCACATATATGAAATAAATCTTAAAAAAAAAAAAAAGATGATAGCGTAGGCACGCGTCTGTCTCAGCACTGGAAGGAGAAATGGATTTTGTATTGCTTCTTTGCAGGTGAGAAGGAAACGGTTGACTGTTTCTGTGCCCATTTTGAAGAACAACTGAAAATTTACAAAAAACAGGTGGGTTTTAGTATGTAGTAAGAACAATTTCCTTACATGTGGAATTCCATGAATACAAAACATGTACCGTTCATAATTAAACAGCCACTTTTAGCGTGAAGATTAAACATGAGTAAGCTAAGAATACTCTCGAGTCAGCTGCTTTAGTTGTTTGGAGAAAATGGAGTAAATGCTGGCAGTTGTCACAGACTAGGATAGGCCTCTCAGGACCTTATGTGCTCACACATGGAGTACAGTTAAATAAGGCAGAGTGGACTGAAACCCTCTTGGTGGAAAACAAGGCCAATAATTTTGATATGAGATTAATATATGAAAATAATGTTCTTGTCTCTTAGGAATGACCAATCTGACTGTATAATGACATGGGAGTCATTTTTTTCCTGGCCAGCCTGGTCTACATAGAGAGTTCCAGTCCAGCTAGCCAGGCAATATGGCGAGACCCTGTCTTAAAGTAAAGGAGAGGAGAAAGATGCTGAGTTCCTGCTTCAGAAATGGCCAGACTCAGTGCTGCATGTCTTCCGTTCTTCCCACACTAGTGTCTAGTTCACGTAGTTTCAGCCAGAGACTCATAGGCAACAGGAAGAAAAAAAATTAGGAAAGAAAAACAATCATTATTTAATAATCATACTCAAAATTTAGATAGTTTTATAATAGATAAAGGCAGGTATTTGCTTTTAAAAATGGAAACTCAAATATTGCTAGCAATAACATAAGTTGGTAAGGCACTTTGAATGTAATTATCAATTAAAATAAAACATGATAATACCTAACTATACTTTTCTTTTTGATACCGACTACACACACACACACACACACACACACGTGTGTGTATATATATATATAGATAGATATATAGATATATATATAATTCTGAGAAAGACTCTTGATCTGAATGTAAAAGGCTAAACATTGACGATTTCAGAAGACAGCATACTGTTTCTAACTTGTGAGTCATGAGCAGGATTTATAAAAGCAGTTTCCTTATCTTTCTTTGTTTCAAATGTAGGATTGTCTATCACATTTTATTAGTCACTTGATAAAGAATAATGCCCAACCAGGAAATAGTGATTTGGGGGCTAGAGGGATGTCTCAGCGATTAAGAGTATGTACGGCTCTGCAGAGGATCTGGGTTTGGTCCCAGCACCCACTCACACAGAAGAGAAGAGAAGAGAAGTGGTGACATGACATGTGTCTTCAGTCCCAGCACTCTGAGCCAGGGGCAGGAGGATCTCTGTGAGTTCGAGGCCACACTGGTCTACAGAGTGAGCTCCAGGACAGCCAGGGCTGCACAGAGAAACCCTATCTCAATAAACAAAACAAACAAAAAATAATTACTTAAAAAAATAAAAGTAATATCTGGGAAGATGGCTCCATAGGTAAAGTATGTGACACACAGATGTGACATAGCCCTGAGTGTGTCTCCAGAGCTCAGGCACAGGGCCATGGTTTGTAATCTCAGGGCTCTTCAAGGAGAGCTTGGGCGTAGAGAGAGGAGAATCCTAGAGCTCTGTAGGCCAGCTTGCTGTAACCAATACAGACACTGCCCCAAACAGGATAGAAGACAAAGGCCTACATCTAAGGTTGACCTCTGACCTCTGCACATGTGCTGTGCTGTGTATTCACCACACAGAGATACATACGTGTACAAAACAACAACGCTGACCATAATGGAAAGGGATTCACTTGATTTTTACTTTACGATTTTTTACTATTTATTATTTCTGGTTATGCACAATAGAAACTCATGCATAAAATTAAATACTTGTAAAAGAGGCATTATGAAGAGAACAAAAGGTAATTCAGAGAGTAGGGGAGGCTGGAGAGGACCCAGGTTCCATCCCTAGAATACATATGGTGGCTCACAACCATGAGTAAGTCCACTTCCGGGGAATCTGACACCTCCTTTTGAGCTCCGAGGGCAGCAGGCACACACATGGTACACTCAGGTACATGTAGACAAAACACACATAAAATAAATCTTTAATAGTTAAGATTTGTCTGTTATCTCACAGCACATTTAAATGTCTTCTAAACCCATTAAAAAGGATGCACAGGACAAAAAAAACTGGACAGAATAATGTAACAAGATTTTAAGTACAAGGATATTTTATAAAGTCAATCCATGAGAGAAGGTGCGTCATCTCATTAATCATCAGGGAAATGCAAATTAAAGCCATGACTCACACACTGGGGAGCTGAGGGGAACCGCTGAGAAGCGTCAAGTCTGGGAAAGGATGCAGAGCAATTAGCACTTAAATAGGAAAACAGGACTACAAGTGTGCTCAGGCACGGGTGCTTATGCAAGGACCTCACTGCAGCATCAGAGCCAGGCAGCTGCTGAGGGCAGCATGAAGGACTGGATGTGGTCAGGAATGATTTGGTCTTATTCTGCATTGAGTTCCTTAATAATGTGTTGATTCGTGTTGATTCATGCATTATTGATATTCCTAATTGTAAGTAGCATTAGAAAGAATAAACCATATTTAAATGCAACACAAATTGTAAAAAGGAGCAATACTGAGGTGTGCACTCCAGGAAATAACCTCTTCCCACACTCGTCCCTGCTCCCCGTTGACGCACGTCAATATCTAGAGGCGGGCACTGAGCAGACACCTCCTGGCCTCCAGCAGGAGCCTGGCAGTGTTCATTTATCTGTGTTATCTGTGTCCTTCTCCTGGGTAATTGCTTTCTGCGATGAGGGGCCCACGGTCAGGGTGACTCATCCGTGTGGCTGCATTGCGCTAGCTCATAATTGGTTTAGGCTGGAGCTGTTTGACAGAAGGTCTGATGTGGGAAAAGCTTCCTGCTCTAATAAAAGATATACCGGAACCCACAGTGCCCCTGAGGCTGCTTTGTCAGGATTTGATGTTAGGGACTTTTGCATCTGTCTCAAGATGGTGAATGAAGCAGTCGGGCGTTTATCCAGTGTGCTGCTGGGGAAGCAATGAGGGAATGGCAGAGGGAAAGGCAGAAAGAATCTGAGTCCTCAGTGGTTTCTGAAGTCACTGCACTCAGCTTTGTGGCTTCTAGGCTTGCCTTGAGATTTGAGTTAGCAATCTATTGTTTGTAGCGAGAGTCACCTGACACCCGCACATTCACAATGGGCTGAAGTCACAAAGAGCTGTGTGCACATACTGTTCTGCTGTAAAGTCTCTGGCTGTTAGCCTTTTCCCCAGAATTCTTAGGCTAGGCAGTGGTGGCACATGCCTTTAATCCCAGCACCTCCGGAGGCAAAGGCTGGCAGAAAAAAGGAAAAGTTCTAAGTTGGGAATGATGGTGTGTATCTATAATCCCAGCACTCAGGAGGAGGCTGTGGAGGTAGTGAAGGGGATTAGCCCAGACTAGGCTATCCGGTAAATTCAAGGCCTGGGCTATATAAGAACTCAGTTTGAAAAAACAAATTGGGTTATAGTGGTGCACACCTTTAGTCCAGCACAAAGTCTAAGTTTGAGGCTGACCTGGCTTATATACCAAGTTCCAGGACAGCCAGGGCTACATAGTGAGACCCTGCCTCAAAAACAAAATAATCCAAAGTGAAGAGCTGGCAAGATGGTCCATCAGGTCAAGCACTTGATGGGCAAGCCTGACCACCCATATGTACATTTTCATCCCTGGCACCCACATAAGGGGGCAGGGTGTGAGAGCAGACCCCATAAAGTTCTCTAACTCTGCTCCCTGCACATGCTTGCTTATACATGTGTCCCCTGAGAGTAAAGACAATTTTAAAAGTCCAAGAATTAGGGCACTTGCTTTTGCAGAATGAATTTGTGAAGGCAAACTTGTTGAATTAAACAGCATAGACACTTAAAGTTGATTTTAGCATTCAGAGATACTGCACCAGAGGCCCTGAAATTCCGCAAACTTGTCCTACCCACCCAACACAAGCAGCAGTAAATTACAGACAGTTTTTAGGGATCACACAGTTTATATTCCCAGTAACAATGCGACCCTGCTGTTGTTTTTTCATGTTCACCAATGCTGACCCTGTTCAGTATTTGAATTTACCTGTCATAGGTTAAAGCCCCTTTCACATCCTAACATTTGCGGTTTACTGCTGATAGGACTGTAGCATCTTGTTCACTGGGGTCTTTTGTATCCATTTTTTCTTATTCTATTTATGCTACTCTATAAAGTGTTGATTTTGTGTGGCAAGTACATTCTCATGAGAGTTCCTTGTCTTGTTTTTTAAAATCTTTGCTGATAATGTCACTTGTACACAGATTTAAATTTTTCCTGTTGTCACATCGGTTCATCTTTGTCTTTTGATTTTTATTTTATGCTTGGGAGGTCATGCTTCCACCTACAGCTGTGGGAAAACAACTACGCTCTTTTGTAGCTCTTTTTTTTTTTTTTAAATAACATTTACGTCATTGATGTATCTAGAGTTTATTTTGTGTTTCATTAAAGAGATGTAGGGAGCTACTGTAAGTCTCTCTTCCTTGTAGACAGTTGTCTCAGGGCCCCTGATGGTCATCTGTGCTTGCTCACAGCAGTGTGCTTAGCTACCTACCCTTCGTGCCTCAGTGAACTCAGGTCTTTGGCCCTCAGCCTTGCTCTCTTCTGTCAGTTGCCTATCTTCAGTTTCACAGTCTTGCTTGCTACATAGACTATATAGAATTGTTCCAGATGGAGGAAATTTCTCTGTGTTTATTGCTTTTCAATGTTTTCTAAATATTTACTTTTTGAGAATATTTACTTTTTTAGAATTAAGTTATCTTTTCCATAAAAAGATCCTGGTTGAATTTTGATTGGGATTGTTGAGGATATAGATTAATTGGAAAGACTTGACATCTTTACAATACTGGACCTTGAGATTCAGCAACATGTGCATATTTATGTCGATTATTTCAGTAGTTTTATGGTAGGTTTTTTTTTTTTTTAACTTATTCTGCCTATTTAAAATACCTACTATTTAGGTTGGGCTCAGCAGTCAAGACCATGAAGGTCCAGAAGGATCCAGGTTCGATTCCCAGCACCCACATACAGCTGTCTGTAACTCAAGTTCCAGGGGCCTCTGATGCCTCTGACCCCCAGGGGTGTACACAGACACACATAGACACACACACACACACACACACACACACACACACAAACTTAAAAATCTTAAAAAAAACCTTTGCTGTTAAAAAAGAAGCATGTTTTATTTTGTGTTTTGGTTGGCTGTTGCAAACTTACAGGACTATTACCATTGATGTTAACAGTTCTCATACAGCTAAATTTATATGACAGATATTTTAATTTTATGGTAAAATTGGTGCTTGAGTGGACTAGTTTCTAACTAAGCACAGCTATATTTGTAAAATGTAATTCCAAATGAATTGTTCCACTGGCCTTCCAGTTCTGAGGTCTGGTTAATATTGCTACTTTCTTGCTCATCCACAGGTTATTGTTAACTTGGTCGACCAGGCCGGAAGGGAGAAGATTATTGGCGATGCTTACCTGAAGCAGGTGCTGCTCTTCAACAACCCCAAGCTCACCTATGTCTCCTTCGATTTCCATGAGCACTGGTAAGGGCGTCCCCGGAGGGAAGCGGCTTAACCTTCTCTGCTCTTTCCCTTCCTCTCTGCTCAGAAGGGAAGGATATGAGGTTTACCTGCTGTTCGTGTCTGTGGCCTTTGCTTTAAGCTGTTTGCCTTTAAGTTGTTGCTGAAGTTTTTACAGTCTTTCTGTTCCAAAATGTATTGGGACACATAATCACAGCTGCTGAAAGCCACAGTTATTCTTCTGACTGTCTTCGTACTGTTAGCAACACCTCTGTCCCCAGGGTAACTCCTAGCCTGCTCTGGTTGGTCAGCAATAGGTGAATCCTGTTGCTGACATCTTTAATTTATGTTTATTCTGAAAGCAGGATCCACTTTGCCGCAATGCTTGTTCTGCCTGTGAATTTGCCTAGGTTGTAAGGAGTTGTGGGAAAGAGGCGTGTGCATGCATTGCTTTGGTGTTTGTACATGTGCTTTCAAGTGCAAACAGGGATAGAATTACCTATACTTATTCTTGTGTTTGTTTGTTTGGTTTTTCGAGACAGGGTTTCTCTGTGTAGCCCTGGCTGTCCTGAAACTCACTCTGTAGACCAGGCTGGCCTCGAACTCAGAAATCCGCCTGCCTCTGCCTCCCGAGTGCTGGAATTAAAGGCGTGTGCCACCAGACCTGGCTTACTTATTCTTTTTAAGAATTTTGAGCTACTTATTAAAGATCCTAAGAAGTTGGCGAGATAGTTGGATGGGTAAAGACATCTGCTATCAAGTTGGACGACCTGTATGGCAGAGAGAACCAACTTTTGAAAGTTGTCCCCTGACTCCACATGTGCACACCATGGCACATGTGCCCCTCACTCCACATGTGCACACCATGGCATGTGTGCCCCTCACTCCACATGTGCACACCATGGCACGTGTGCCTCTCACTCCAAGCCTGCACACACAGAGACTAAGTAAATAAAATGTGATTTAAATATTAAAAAAATATTATCTTAATAAGATTTTTTTTTTTTTTTTTTTTTAGATAAGGTCTCACTATATATCCCTGGCTGGTCTCAAACTCACAGACTTGTCTCTGCCTCTCAGATTCTTCCATTAAAGGTGTGCCCTCCCACACTCAACTTCGGTTGGTTTTGATGGTGCTGGGCATTAAAACCTGAGCACACTAGGCAAATGCTCTACCACCAAGTTACAGCCCCTGGCCCTTTTCTCTTGAGTAAATCAGAATATAATTTTGTTATAATACTAAAGCTGGTTCTTTGCTTTCTGTTTTGGGGAATGGGGTTTAGCCGAGGAATGAAGTTCGAGAATGTTCAAACCCTCACGGATGCCATTCATGACATCATCCTTGACATGAAGTGGTGTTGGTAGGTACTGGACTTAGTTACTTTTCTACAGTTGTGAAGAGACGCTGTGACCAAGGCAACTTATAAAGAAAGCATTTAATTTGAGATTCCTGATTACAGAGAGTTAGAGTCCGTGGCAGGGAGCATGGCAGCAGGTAGGCGTGCATGGCACTGGAGCAGCAGCTGAGAGTGTTCATCTGACTCATAAGCACAAGGCAGAGAGGAGAGGGAGGGAGATGTTAACTGGGAAGAGTGTAGGTTTTTGAAAACTTAAAGCCCATCTAGCGGCACAATTCTTCCAACATAGTCACACCTCCTAGTCCTTCCCAAACAGTTCCACCAACTGGGGAGCAAACTTAAATATATGAGCCTATGGGGCATTCTCATTCAAACCACCACAGTATTTCACAAAAAGTTGTTTTGACTTTTGGTCTGTGAAATCATGTGTTTTCTGACCCGTTTCCTTCCTTTTTGTGGGGGCCACCGTTAGGCAGTGCTGCCTGTGAGCAAGGCCCAGTGTCAGATGGTCGGAAAATGAAGTGCAATGCAGCTGCTGCTCTTGAAGGGCTTGTGTGTTCCTCTCACTCTGTGGCTTCCATTTTGTTTTCCTCCTTTGTCATCCCTCATGTGGGAAGGGAAGCTTAACTATATTCAGACTTCAGGCATTTTGAAAGTAACAGAGAAGGAAAAGATGCCCAGACTCTAGGAGGTAGGCGAAAGAGAAAGAATATGGTCTTAGAGGCCAGGAGAGAACATGCGATTGGATGTGAAGACTGCATGATGGCCTGAGACTAGAGGGCACACGCCCGACTGCACGACTCCTTACCATCCGGTAAAGCCAGCTAGTGTGTCTTCGAGAGGTCCACTTGGAGTTAGAAAGGAAGGGAAGACAAGATGGGGTTTTCAATGTTTATGGCTGTGTGCAACCCCCCTGCCCCGAGAGGGAGGGAAGCCGGTCACTCTCTCAGTCTCTCGTATCTTGGCTTTGAGTTCTTAAATGGGGATAAGAATGCCTCACTGCCAAGTGATTGTAACCATCAGTAAAGTGTGTGGAGCCCTCAGTGCTGTCTGACATTTAAGGATGTTCCTACACAGTTGCCAGGCAGTGCTGCTGCTGCTGTTGCCATAGTTTTAAGAGTTGAATTGAGTTTCTTGAAAACTTTTTTGAAATTGTAAATTAATCCCATGCTTCTTTTGACAAGGGTTGATCAAGCTGGTGTGATATGTAAGCAAGAAGGGATTTTTCGAGTTAACTGCATGGACTGCCTGGATCGCACCAACGTGGTCCAGGCTGCCATAGCACGCGTGGTCATGGAACAACAGGTAATCTGGAGTCCTTTTGATTTCAAATATTGATGTGTAAGTAAATAGTGAAACATCTTCTCAAAGTCCAAATATTTTGTGGAAATTTTTTTAGCATGTAAATATCTTGTTACATAAAAACCCGAGAAATGTAACTTAGAAGTCAGTAGATGTGGTAGCATTTTCTTACATATTCCACCTGCGAATATTTTAAATCTGTTGGGGGTTTCATGGGTTTATTTCCCATTGTTCTCTGAATTTCAAACCTGCCCTTCTGTATTTTGGGCTGGGAGTCTGCACAATGAATTTCTGTTAGCCTGCCCTGGCACTGTGAGGTAGGGATGGGGCTGCAGGGGGGTGGGAATTAGAGGACACTGCTACCAAGGATGGAAAGCCACAATGCCCTTTGCCTGTTGCACCCCTGTTAGTAGATGGCTCAATGGTCCCTTCCCCTGTCCCCAGCTCTGTGGGTGGCGGCTGCTGCTCCCTCCCCTTGCTTGTTTGTTATCTCAGTGCTCCACTGTAGGTCTTTCAGATTTCTGACACCTGCTAAACAACTTCCTGAGCCACAGTCCAAGGTGGAGACTCATAATGTCGGTTTGGCTTGCTTCCCTGCCCCCACAGAGCCTGTGACTATTCTTGAAGGACTTCGTTCTGTCTTTTGAAGTCTTATTTAGTCAGTAAGGCTTTTGAATGTAAGCTCTGTCTTCACCAGGTGGAAGGTGTTGACTCTAAGAGACCTCCTCAGACCTGAGTCTTAACAACTTTAATGCAGGGTGGTTGTGGTGGTTGTGGTTGTGATAAGTAAATGAGATAATTCACGTTAAAAAACAAAACCCAAACAAACAAGCTCCCCTGCCCCCAACCCTTGAACCCTGCCCTGGCACATGGTTATGATTCTGCCCCCAACCCTTGAACCCTGCCCTGGCACATGGTTATGATTCTGCCCCCAACCCTTGAGCCCCGCCCTGGCACATGGTTATGATTCTGCCCCCAACCCTTGAGCCCCGCCCTGGCACATGGTTATGATTCTGCCCCCAACCCTTGAGCCCCGCCCTGGCACATGGTTATGATTCTGCCCCCAACCCTTGAGCCCCGCCCTGGCACATGGTTATGATTCTGCCCCCAACCCTTGAACCCTGCCCTGGCACATGGTTATGATTCTGCCCCCAACCCTTGAGCCCTGCCCTGGCACATGGTTATGATTCTGCCCCCAACCCTTGAACCCTGCCCTGGCACATGGTTATGATTCTGCCCCCAACCCTTGACCCCGCCCTGGCACATGGTTATGATTCTGTCCCCAACCCTTGAGCCCCGCCCTGGCACATGGTTATGATTCTGCCCCCAACCCTTGAGCCCTGCCCTGGCACATGGTTATGATTCTGCCCCCAACCCTTGAGCCCTGCCCTGGCACATGGTTATGATTCTGCCCCCAACCCTTGAGCCCTGCCCTGGCACATGGTTATGATTCTGCCCCCAACCCTTGAACCCTGCCCTGGCACATGGTTATGATTCTGCCCCCAACCCTTGAGCCCCGCCCTGGCACATGGTTATGATTCTGCCCCCAACCCTTGAGCCCTGCCCTGGCACATGGTTATGATTCTGCCCCCAACCCTTGAACCCTGCCCTGGCACATGGTTATGATTCTGCCCCCAACCCTTGAACCCTGCCCTGGCACATGGTTATGATTCTGCCCCCAACCCTTGAGCCCTGCCCTGGCACATGGTTATGATTCTGCCCCCAACCCTTGAGCCCCACCCTGGCACATGGTTATGATTCTCGGAGCACTTATTACTCACCTACTGCTCACGGTTGTTTCTTTGTGTCGTTCGGTATTTGTTTCCACTTCTTAGGCAAATTTAAAATAGGCAAAATATAGTATTATTGGTCTATATGTTAAAAAAAACCACTGTAAATATTACATTTATTCAGCTATAGTAATTGATAGCAGTATTTCTTTATTTAATAATAATTGTTTTTGAAACAGGACTCATTATATATCCCTGCCTCCACCCACCTGTGTCTTGTGAGTGATGGGACCAAAGGTGTGCGTCTCCACATCTGGCAGTGCTGTATCGTTAAAAACATGTCTGAGCTGGGCATGCTGGTACACTTCTGTCTTCTCAGCACTCATGAGCCCGAGTCAAGAGGGTCTGGAACTCTAGGCTAGCCTTGGCTACATAGCAAGACTCTGTCTCAGGCATAAAGGCTGAGGGAACCAGTGGGATGGCTCAGTGGGTAAAGCACTTGCCACCAAACCTGAAACCCTGAATTGCTCCTGGGACACAGGCGGTAGGAGGAGAAGTGACCTTTGAAAGCTGTTCTCAGCCTGCAGTTAAAGAAAGGAAACTGGAGAACACCTCTTTTAGACAAGGGTCCCAAATTATGTCAGCTTTCCCTCTTTTTCTATAATACACAGTTAATGCTATGGTTTCTCATATAGTATTTACCCACTAATGTGTTTATTTTAGCTTAAAAAACTAGGTGTGATGCCCCCAGAGCAGCCACTACCTGTGAAATGTAATCGGACCTACCAGATAATGTGGGCTAACAACGGTGACTCCATCAGCAGGCAGTATGCTGGGACTGCTGCTCTAAAGGTAACTGTTTGTAGCAGGCACCGTGGGTCATTCTATCTAGGATCAAAACAAGCTCTCTCTCTCTCTCTCTCTCTCTCTCTCTCTCTCTCTCTCTCTGTCTCTCTCTCTCTCAAGTGTGTGTGTGTGTGTGTATGATTTATCTCTGGAATGTCTGGCTATGACAGGAGTCTGCTGTTAGGTCAGGTATAGGTGGCCTGTGTGGACCTGGCCTGAGCAGGAGGGCTCTGTCTCTGGAGAAGGTTGCTCTTTTTGAGGAGGTCCCATTTTGCTTTATCTTCTAGTTGTTCAAGGGAATCTGGAAATACTAAGTTCTATGTGCATTTATTTTTATTTTGAGACAGGGTCTTCTCTTACTATGTAGCCCTGGCTGTCATAGAATTCACTATGTAGGCCTAGCTGTCCTCAGACTCACAGAGATCCTCCTATTTCTGCCTCCCTGAGCACCACCATACCTGGCTGTGCATCCATTTTAAAACTGTATACAAACAAAACATGTTTGCTAGGACCTGACCTGTCTGGGGATACTTTTGTCTTCTCTGAGTTTGACTCTTAAGCCTGCCTCTTACTCAGTGTAACCTTGGGCAGTCATTTATCCACTTTGTTCCACTAGTTGTTCAGTGGAAGTACCAGGCCTTCTGTGACAGATAGTTATAGGCTATAAGGGCTGGGACTATTTCCTGACACTGAGTGTGTGCTAAAGGAACAATTTATTAGTTTTTTTGTTGTTATAAATTAAGTTTTTTGGAGAGCTCACAAAGCCTCATAGAAACTTAAATGTAAATACAGTCCTGGTAACAAATTCTCAATTTATGGGCACTCTTTATGGACAGTTGGAATTGGTTGAGTCAGTTTAAATTAGGTTTACGTTGATTTCCTTTCAAGATGCTATTTGACCAGGGGCTATATCTCTTCTAACAAAGTGTAGCTTGGTTGGTGGAGCACTTGCTCGGCATGTGTGAGGCCTGGAGCTGATTCCCAGCAAAACCCAAACCAAACAAAATAAGTGGTACCAAGGCTCAGAAGACATCAGCTTCTCTGGGTTTTGGTTGAGTAATAAATATAAAAAACTTGTTTTGTTTTTACAACAGGGCCTCTGTATAGGCAATATTGGCACTGTACATCTTCAGTTAGAATTACTGCTGTGAACCATCTCATCTGGCTTAGAGTCTGTCTGTGTGTCTCTGTGAGTTTATGTGAATCACATACATTTAGATACCTGAGGAAGCCGAGGGATGTCAGCTCCCCTGGTACTGGAGTTACAGGCATGTATGAGCCATGTGATGCTGGTGTTACAGGCATGTGTGAGCCATGTGATGCTGGAGTTACAGGCATGTATGAGCCATGTGATGCTGGAGTTACAGGCATGTGTGAGCCATGTGATGCTGGATTTACAGGCATGTATGAGCCATGTGATGCTGGAGTTACAGGCATGTATGAGCCATGTGATGCTGGAGTTACAGGCAAGTGTGAGCCATGTGATGCTGCAGTTGGAAACTGAACCCAGGCCCTCTGCAAGAGCAGCCAGTCCTCTTAATTACTGAGCCATCTCCCCAGCCCCACAAAAATATTCTTTGTTTTTTTGAGACAGGGTGTAGCCCTGTCAGTCCTGGAATTCAGGCTGGCTTCAAACTCAGAGATCCGCCTGATTGCCTCCTGAATGCTGGAATTAAAGGTGTGCGCTACCACTGCCTGGCTCAAAACTTTTTTTTTTAATAATTAAGGAAAATAAGCTCTATAAATCCAAACACTATCTCATTTTCTTCCTCTGAGTTATTTAGAGTCCACATGCATGGTTTTCTATTTGTACATGTTGCTGAACTAAGACTCTGAAAGTGGCCAGCTTGTTGGTAATATTTTTCCTAAATTTCCTGGGTTATGTGTCCTAAAACTTGCTGTGAAGAAACAACACCATGATCAAAGGCAATTCTTATAAAAAGAAGTATTTATTGGGGGCTGGCTGATGATTTCAGAGACGTTAGTGTGCTATCATTATGATGTGGGGAGCTTTTGAAAGCAGAGTATGGCAGTGTATGCCTGGAATCCTAGCTCTCGGGATGTGGAGGCAGGAGGATTGAGAGTTCAAGATCATTCATGGCTACAGAGTAAGGCCAGTCGAGGTTACACGTGACTGTCTCAAATCCTTTTCTGTCCCCTCACTTTTTTCTTTGAATATTATAAATATGAGCCTTGAAAAATCTTTTTATCTTTTTGGTGTTTGTTATATAATTGGTTTGGACTTAGAAATCTCAGAAATTCTACAAGTTGCTAGGAATAGTTTTGTCCTAAAGGGGCGTCTAACTGAAGGCTTGATGCCATCAGTAAATATTACATATAGCTATAGACAAGCTTAGAGTTAAATACTAGTACATATTTTATTTAACTACAATACTTAGGACTTTTTAAATTTGTAATTTGGAAGCCTGTGGAGTTCTTGTCTTGAACTGAAAGTCCCAAATGAGTTTTGAGACCATTCTTACATTAGAATACATTTCCACAATTACCTTTTCTTTGATAGGGTGACTTTACAAGAACAGGAGAAAGGAAGTTGGCAGGAGTTATGAAAGATGGCGTTAACTCGGCAAATAGGTACTACCTCAGTCGGTTCAAGGACGCCTACAGGCAAGCCGTCATAGGTAAGGAGCAGGAGGGCCCGCGTTCCTTCTGTGAGCGGTAGTTTACAGAATTCTGCTTCTTGCATTTATCATGCTTTATAATGTACTTGTGTTTCTAATATATTAAATTCACATTTTCACAAGCTTAGCATTTGACAAATGTTTTTGGCTGGAGCAACAAAGGAACATATAATTACATATGTATTAGTCAGTTGTTACTCAAGTGATTGAAAAGCAGGATTGAGGCTGCTAGTGTGTGGGATGCAGTACCCAACCCAGCCTGCTCATTTGTTCTCTGGTGGCTCAAGCCATGTAATTATAGGATTTTCTTTTCCTGTTGGTCATTTATCATACAAATACACCATTCTTTTCCATAATCATGATTTAGCAGGAATTACTAATTATCCTAACCAACTCACTAATTTTTAGAAGAGGAAGCAGAAGGTAGACTGCCCATACAATTCCTACATTAACATGTTTATTTAATTTTCAAGAAAAAGTTATTTTAGGATTAAAGTGAAAGTAGAATGTTCTGGATTAGAAACAAATATGACATAGATGATCTGTGGTCCCTAAGAATATTTTTAAAAATCTGTTTCTTTCACCTGATTATTTTTGAACATGTAAAATAACCCTAGCCACACTCTAGGTAGGAATTGGAGAAATCTAATGTAGGGAGGTACATTCAGAACTGGGTTGTAATTCAGTTTTGGAGTACTTACCTAGCAAATTCGAGACCCTGGGTTTAATCTCCATCAATAAAGCAGAAGGTTTGATTCATTTGTCAGAAATAAGAATTACGTAGTATAAGTAGAGTCTTGGATGTTTTAAAACAGGATCTCAGCCCTATATTGCTGGCTGACCTGGAACTGGCTACATAGACCAAGCTGATCTCACACTCAGAGATTAACCTGTCTGTCTCTTGAGTTCCAGGACTGAAGGTGTGCACCACATCTGGCTGAGATTCAGAGTTTAGTAGGATATTTAAAGGGAAAAAAGATGACTTGATTCCACTCGCTAATGGACCTATTTACTCACGTCACTGAGCACCTGGGTTCTGTGCCTGTCTCCGTTCAGTTATCTGATTGTCTTAGTCGGATGTTCCGTCTCCTCAGGGTTGAGGGAGAGGCCAGCAGCAGTAGAAGCTCATTGAGTCTGTGAGGCCAGTGGTCAGCAGATCTTCTTTCCCATAAGCTGCCTCAGATCTCAGTGTCTAAAAGGCCTGCATAAGGAATGGATTCAGCGGTTTTTACAGCTTTAGCTGCATACCCCATAGGGAGGAAGTTAGCTCATCTATTAAGATTTTTGCTTGTTTTAAGATTGGATATGCTTTGTATTGCTGAGCTGTTAGGAGTTCTTTGTGTATTAAGTATGCATCCCCCGCCCCCCCAAGATGAACAGTTGTAAATATTCTCATGTATTTTTGTGGACTTTTTCACTTTCTTGATAATGAATTTTGAAATGCAATTTGTTTTTCTATCTGAAAAACTCAAATTCCATTAAGAATTGGCAGACATAAGAGAGTCTTGGATTCACTTTAAGATCTTTTGCATTGAGCTTTTCCCCTGGTTTCTATCAAATCCACACTAACTAAGGGTGCACTCCGAGCAGTCCCGAGCCAGCCCCTCATTAGCAGGTAGACAGAATCTTCCGTTGAGGATTGGGTGGTATGCATGATACCAATCGAGCTGGCTTCTTAGGAGACCCAGAAGGCCAGTTCCTTCGTCATCAGGTCCAGCCTAGAATCTGCATCAGGTCCATGCCGACTGTTGGCCTCACCTGCAGCCATGAGCAGTGCTCTCCTTTGCAGGATGTGTGAGCAGAGGGTGGGCTACTGCCAGG